>NC_072489.1:4197500-4472500 GCF_027574615.1 Eptesicus fuscus | reverse complement strand
CTCTCCAAAGAAATTTCAATCGTTGTGCTGTTGATATTTGGCTCTGTTGACTAATGAGTTTGCGGACCACTGCCCTAAATCGCTGTCTCTTCGCGGAGCCCACGCAGGCCAGTGTCCTCCCCACAAGGCCGCTGCTGCAGCCGGGCAGCCTGGCCTCCACCACCAGGCCCTGCGCAAAGCTGCCTGCCCCGCCCAGCCCGGGGAGCAGCCGGGCCCGGCCCACAGCGGAGCAGTCAGCGGGTCAGGGGCTCTACACGCGGCCTCCACCCTGACCTTCCCGGGCCCCAGGGCCGGATCTCGGGCTGTTGTTCTCTCGCTGCCTTCATCTGAAACCTGTTCACCTACAGCCGGCGGCGCGGGTCGTGCCGCACCCAGTCCATCCCTGGAAACTGGTCAAGCAGAGGTGGCGGCTCAGGATCAGGAGCGAGCGCTTCCCCTTACAGAGCAGGTGACGCGGCGCTCACCCAGCCCAGCGTCTGAGCAGCCAGAAGGCAGAGGTGGGCATCACGCCCATGGCCGCCCACAACAAACCCAGCTCCAGTGGAAGGTGGGCGTCCCGGGCCCAGTGAGGGGTGTTTGAGGAGTAACCTCGGGCTTCAGGCTGGGGCTTCCATCTCGGAAGCGTCCTTTCCAGCAAACGTGAGGTTTCGGGGAGGATTCTACCCTGAGGAGGCCGCGGTGTTTGCAGGACACCGTGCTCATTCCAGTCAGTTGCTTCAGAAGCCAAGGCGCGCTGAAGCGTGGGGAGTGAGCTCGCAGGCCCGTTGGGTCCTTGCAGCTTCTCTCCTGCCCACGCGTGTCACCTGGGCTCAGGAGGCCACTGCTTACTCTCCAAACCCAACTGGCAGAGAGGATCCAATAAAAGATTTGCCTAAAAGTCTCTAAAGGGTAAACACAACTACAGAATTTAAGTTACAGAGAGGTTTCAGGAAAAAAAAAACGAGTTACAGAAAGTTTTCAGAAATAAATATCAGTTGTGATCTTTTTAACACAAAGGACACAAACGTAAACGAAGATATTAAGTAAAATGATCAAATAAGAACAAAAGCAGAAAGCGGGGGAGCAAACGCATCAGCTACCCACGCCGCGGCGCGGTGTGGAGCCGGGCCGATGCCACAGGCAGCTTCCACGCGTCCCATCGCGAAAAGGCTGCTTCGCCCGGAGACAGCGCCCAGCGATGTTGCTCCGAGCGGTTTCGAAATGAATATCTGATTCCAACCTTCCCCTGTGCCTACAATCGCATGCTAATTTACATTTTAATTACTTCCTAAGAAATCAAAAGCATTTGTTGACAGTAGAACACGATGTCAGCTTCACAGGCTCTGTTGCTGGATGCTTAATGGACTTAATTAGGTAATTAGTGATGTTAATTATCCTTCTATTATGAAGATAAAGATGCCTCACAAACGATGCGCTTGTAAAGAAACATCAGTAAAGGTATCAGAGTTGAGTTTGTTCATTTACTTCTATTTCAAATTCCTGTAGCAGGCCCTGCGATAGACTAGTAACATTTAATATTTCCTTAAAATGGGAAAGGGAAAGCCACTGTCTCCGTGGGCCCGGTACGGGGCTTCCCATTATTCTGAGCCCTAACACTGCCAGCGACGCTGCTCAAACCCCGGCTGCCGGGCTGTCCACTGTGCTGTTAGGTGTAGGGTTCCTTGTTCAAGGGCGCTCCTTCCACGCACTTCTCACTGCGGTGATGGGCGGGTCCAACATCAACTGTCTGCAGAATGGTGCGTGTGTGTGTGTGTGTGTGTGTGTGTGTGTGTGTGTGTTGTGAGTGAGAGAGAGAGAGAGACAGAGAGAGAGAGAGAGAGAGAGAGAGAGAGAGAGAGAGATTAGAGAAGAGAGGAAATGAGAGAGAAGGCTGTGGTTGAGTGCCCAGATCACTAGAAGGAAACCTAAAAGGCTAACTCACCCTCGGGCTGCCCACCTGCGTGCATATCCATGACCCCAGTGCAGGGTCCCCACCTGGCCCGAGGACCCACGCTGCGGTGGGAAGTTCATTCTGGGTGCGATGCTGGAGCACAGCTGCCTGCAAGAGCAAGGCTGAGATACACCCTACCCAGACTTCACTTCCAGTTACACTGAGAGCGGAAGCTTCAGAGGAGTCAGCAATGAAACTATTGGACTTAATCAATTTCCTCTTTCTTGATCCCAAATCCCACCACAAGCAAAGCACAATGAACGGCTTTCAGACTTTTTAAAGCCATGCTCACATTTGTTTGTGAGTGGTTCTGTTCCTTTAACAGATACTAGTAATTACGTGCCGCATTTAATTACGTGCTCACAAGACTTCCCACCTCCGAGCACAACGGGGCGGTGGCGCCTCACAAAGGCTGTGACCTCGGCTTCCCGCTCACTCTCTTGGTCCCAGGTTTTGACGTTTTGTCTCTCCCCCCACTTATTTCTTGATTGGCTGACACAGGCTGCCTCTCTCCCTGCTTCCACCAGCGAGAACGGATTGCTAAGTCCTCACCCTCAACTCTAGGAGTCCTCACGTGTCTGAACTTCCCCCAGATCTGGGCCATCTATGCGAAACGTCTCCTGTGAAAGTTCGTTCCCTCCTGCCCACAAGCATCATGTTGAATTTACTACAAGTTGAAGTAAAACCATTCCCAGTGACAACCTGTGGAATTTCAGATTGTTAAAATGTCCTACAATCTCTTCAAGATCTTTGCCTTTAACCCGTTTCACAGACCTTCCCAAGGAATTCTGACTACAGTTTCCACAGATGTGGTCCTACTTCCACAGCTACTACACTGGACTCTACCCCGCATGTCCCTCTCCTCCTTCCCAAGCCCATTCCTCTCTCTGTCACAGTCTCGGCTCAGCACTGGGCTCTCGGGAGTCCTGAGCCTTTTTCCCCAGCTGAGTGCACCTACAGGGTCTGCGCCCACTGAACACTGAGCCAGTGCCCTCACCCACTGAGCCACTGCCCTCACCCACTGAACACTGAGCCAGTGCCCTCACCCACTGATCACTGAGCCAGTGCCCTCACCCACTGAACACTCAGCCAGTGCCCTCACCCACTGAACACTGAGCCACTGCCCTCACCCACTGAACACTCAGCCAGTGCCCTCACCCACTGAGCACTGAGCCACTGCCCTCACCCACTGAACACTCAGCCAGTGCCCTCACCCACTGAGCACTGAGCCAGTGCCCTCACCCACTGAACACTGAGCCACTGCCCTCACCCACTGAACACTCAGCCACTGCCCTCACCCACTGAACACTCAGCCAGTGCCCTCACCCACTGAACACTCAGCCAGTGCCCTCACCCACTGAGCACTCAGCCAGTGCCCTCACCCACTGAACACTGAGCCACTGCCCTCACCCACTGAACACTCAGCCAGTGCCCTCACCCACTGAGCACTGAGCCAGTGCCCTCACCCACTGAGCACTGAGCCAGTGCCCTCACCCACTGAACACTGAGCCAGTGCCCTCACCCACTGAACACTCAGCCACTGCCCTCACCCACTGAACACTCAGCCACTGCCCTCACCCACTGAGCCAGTGCCCTCACCCACTGAACACTGAGCCAGTGCCCTCACCCACTGAACACTGAGCCAGTGCCCTCACCCACTGAACACTGAGCCAGTGCCCTCACCCACTGAACACTCAGCCACTGCCCTCACCCACTGAACACTGAGCCACTGCCCTCACCCACTGAACACTGAGCCAGTGCCCTCACCCACTGAACACTGAGCCACTGCCCTCACCCACTGAGCCAGTGCCCTCACCCACTGAACACTCAGCCAGTGCCCTCACCCACTGAACACTGAGCCAGTGCCCTCACCCACTGAACACTGAGCAGGGGCCCTCACTCACTGAACACTGAGCCAGTGCCCTCACCCACTGAACACTGAGCCACTGCCCTCACCCACTGAACACTGAGCCAGTGCCCTCACCCACTGAACACTGAGACAGTGCCCTCACCCACTGAACACTGAGCCAGTGCCCTCACCCACTGAACACTGAGCCACTGCCCTCACCCACTGAACACTGAGCCACTGCCCTCACCCACTGAACACTCAGCCAGTGCCCTCACCCACTGAGCACTCAGACAGTGCCCTCACCCACTGAACACTGAGCCACTGCCCTCACCCACTGAACACTGAGCAGGGGCCCTCACTCACTGAACACTGAGCCAGTGCCCTCACCCACTGAACACTCAGCCAGTGCCCTCACCCACTGAGCACTGAGCCATGGCCCTCACCCACTGAGCACTGAGCAGGTGCCCTCACCCACTGAACACTGAGCCAGTGCCCTCACTCACTGAACACTCAGCCAGTGCCTTCACCCACTGAGCACTGAGCCATGGCCCTCACCCACTGAACACTGAGCCAGTGCCCTCACCCACTGAACACTGAGCAGGGGCCCTCACTCACTGAACACTGAGCCAGTGCCTTCACCCACTGAACACTGAGCAGGGGCCCTCACTCACTGAACACTGAAGTGTCAAAGCACTGAACTCAAAGGCATCGGAGACCTGGAGAAGCCTCAGCCGTCCTCCTGCACTGGGCAGGAGTTTCCATGAGGCCCCCACGCCTTCAGTCTCAGCAAGGCGGTCACCACTCAGCTGCAGGAGACAGAGACAAGCACAGTGGACAGGGGCAGTGGAGCCTGACCACTCCCACAGTGACGGTGGCAGCCTTCTATTCTGCACTCTGCCTCTCTCTTGTGCAATTTTTGTGTTTCATGATGTCTTTAAAGAAAATAAAAGTATACAGACACATTTACGCATGAAATAATATGATGTCTGGGATGTTGCTTCAAAATTATTTTGTGCAGAGGGGAAAGTGGTTAGTCATGGAGATGAGGCAAGATTGGTAATGAGTTGGAAATTATGGAAGTGATGGATAGATACATGGGAGTTCATTGTATTATTTTCTCTATTTCAGTTATATTTGAATTTTTAAACAATGGTATTTTAAAGAGATAATGGGTAAAGTGTGCAGAGTGGATGGTCAAACGTTATTTTCCTTGCCAAGGACCTGAGGCAGGACTGCCCTTACCACAGCGGCCAGCTGGGTGCTGGTCTGCCAGCGTCTCCGCCAGGGCAGGCTGCTCACGGCTGGGGTGGGAGAGGATGGGCCTGTGCCCACATTCCGGAAGGCAGCCCATGGCAGGGGCACAGTCGCCTGCCCACACAGTGTGTGGTCTCTGAGGTCTCCCAGGCCCCATGTGTGGGCACGGCTGGTCTTACAGGTGTCTGGCAGGGGGCGTTGTGCTCACCCACAGGACAGCTTTAGAGGACACATGTCTAGTGCTTCTGCGTTCCGTGTCCTTGCCAGGCAGACAGAGACCTCCAACACAAAGCATGGCCTTTGTATTTTAGCGCAGTCGGTGTGTCACCCTGGCTTGTGGTGCCTTCCCATCCACTCTGCTACTTCCCGTAGGGCCCAGGCTTCCCTACACGGGCCATTCCAGCTTCAGAAACAGCCCCTGAACGCTTGCTCAGCTGTCTCCACGGAAGCACACAGGACCAGGGCTGGCCTGCTCCAGGCGTGTGCTCCCGTGGGGCCCACCTGGCCCCGGCATGAGACAATGTGTAGTTGATCCCAGGAGCAAAGTGGGGGGGAAATGCACCTCACACTTTGTAAGACAAGACACAGGCCAGGCAGCAGCACCCCAGAGGGGCTCCCACTGCACCCTACCTTTCTCCTCTGGCCTGCTCCTCCCGGCCTGGACACGCCCCCGCCCTGGCCTGCTTCGCCTGTCTCCTCCGGCCCTCCTCCCTGCTGCTCATCTCATCCTTGGCGCAGCAGCGTTCCCAGGCCCCTTCTTTACCTCCCACAGCTCTGACCGCTGCAGCCCCTCCCCCACCGAGTGATCCACAGCCCAGACCGCCCCCCTCAGGGTCCCCAACTGCAGTCTACCCTGGACATTCAGAAACGTGCTGGTCCCCTGCCTAACCGCCACCTGTAGGCCACGGCTCCCCCACTAGACCCCATGCTCTCCTGCGCCCACCGTGCCGCCAATCGCCCACGCTGCCCAGGCCAGGCGCCATCACCCTCAGCCCCTCCCCCGGCCCCCAGTGCCCATGTCCGGGTACTGTTTCCATTCGCTGACACTGAAAGACAGACGCTGACACGCTTCATATTGTGGAATAACTTCAGATTCACAGCAAAGTCCTAAAGATAGAACAGAGAGCTCCTGCCCAGCCCTCACCGGTTTCCCATGGAGACCGACCCCGTGGCCAAGGTGTGTCTGTCAAAACTAACACACCAGCACTGGCTGTTGATTCAATTTGTTTTAAACAATAACACCTGGAACTGAGCGGCGAGCAAAGTCAGAGCCCAGCCGGCGAGGATGCGGCAGGGCGCCCTGGCCTTCCCCACGCTGGCCAATGCAGGCGCCCGGGAGAGCCCGCACCCAGCCTCTGTCCAACGGGCTGGCACCACAGCCTGTGCCCCGGCAGAGACCTGGTCACAAGGGCCAGAGGGGCTGTGAAGGGGCCGGGAAGAGGAAGAAGGGGCTGCCCCTCTCACACCGGCCTTGGCCTTGCCCGCTGAGCCGCCCGGAGGAAACGTTCCCGCCAGGAGCCGAGCAGCAAGAGGGATCGGGCTCGCCGGCGCCCCGCGCCCCGCTCCCAGGAACAGTTTCCCTGCGTGTGGAGCTGTCAGCTGCTGACATGATCAGGAGTAACACCAAATGAATAATGTTTCCTCCAAAACCAGCTCCCTTAATTACAACGGAGAGACAGAAGACGCCGAAACGCCAATTTCATGCACTGTGCCTGAGTAATGTCTCGCGCTGCCTTTTCCAGATGGCGACCTCGCTGGAGGGACTGATGATGTGGGCATATTTAGGGAAAAACCAATAACGGAGTCTTTAACCTTCAACAACAAAAAGCGTGTTGTACAAAATGTTCCTTGGGATACATTAGAAAATATCAATTACATTGCTCACTGAGGTGTAATCAGCTGTAATAATCAAAATTAATTTTTAAAAATAATTAAACAGACCCCAGGGCAAATAGTTGATGCTCTTATCCTATGACATCACAGCGCACATATGTACCTGAGAAGCTGTGCCTTCTGTCAGCTCAGTGTGCGGAGGCGTGGCGAGTGCGGGCTGCGGGTGAGCCCCCCCCCAGGACGGGAGCCCCGCGTGGGCCCCGCACTGTCCCTAAGAACCTCCGTGCAGCAGGCACTGTGCCCGGCCAGGCGGAGCTCCTGGCAGAGAACGCTGCTAAGCAAAGATGCAGTTCATTTTAAAAATTAAAACATAATCCACTTTGTTTCAAAAATAATTTGGCTTTAAAAAATCCACAGGTTAAAAGCTATAGAAAGGATATACAATCAGGTTTAAGAAGAAACAAATGGGGCTCACATAGGAAGGAAGAAGCGGGGGGGAGGGGTTGCACGCACGTATGTGTGTGTGTGTGTGTGTGTGTGTGTGTGTGCATGTGTTTTGCAGAAGTTTATCCCGCTAGGTATGTGCAGTTATGAGTTGGGCTACAATTATCTCCCAAGCTTCTGAGTGCCCAGATCGGAGAGGAACGTAAGTCACCCAGCCCTGCTGCTCACGAGGGAGAAATCCAGTTCCTCCCGGAACACAGCCGAGGGTGATGTCCCCGGGCTGTCCCTCTCCACTCGTCCAGCCCCTCCACCTGGGCTGCCCTAGGACACCCAGTGCTCGTCTGCCTGGTGCCTTTGCCTGGTGATCCCCTCGGCCTGACCGCTCCTTCCTGGAGAGTAACCGGCCCACGTCCTTCCTTATTTCTCTGCTCCACACCTCCTGCCAGCGAGGGCAGCTGACCACCTCCATCCAAACAGCCCGCACCTCTCTCGCCACCCTCTCCCCCTTCCCTGCTCTATTTCCCTACAGCAATAGCACCCCCACATTTATGAATTAATTTATCTGTTTACTGTAGATCTTCACCCCCTAGGAAGCAGCCGCCATTAAAGCAGAGATTGTGTTAGTTTTTTTCTCTTTGTAACTTCGGGGCTTTACAGCAGGATACAGTCAGCACTGAATGAATATTTGTTGAATAAGTGTATGAATGAGTGAATGAGACCTTCGTTGGTGTAGAACATCTTCCGCAGCCTGCCTTCACAAAAAGGCAGCCAGTTTCAAATGTTCCTTTCCCCAGATCTCTCCACGAGGTGAGTTAACAGTGCCGAGCCATTGTGACCCTACGTGGCTCCAAACAGTGCGGCCTATTCAAGCTGCTTTCAAATGAGCTGGTCTCTCAACCTACCTCCCCAGGACTCAGAGGCAGCTGAGCGGAGCCAATGACAGTGACCTCGAGGGAGGGAGTCACCCTGGCACTGGCAAGAGGCGGCATCAATAGCCTGCAAGGGTCCCCATAAAATGCATGTCTGTGCCCAGCATCCCAGCCGTCCCTTCCCTGGCTCCAAGCCAGACAGGCTGGCCTCCTAGGGACGGTGCTAACTTGGCCAAGGAGCAAAGCGAAGCGAGTGGGAGAGAGGCTGGGTGCCTTCTGGCACACGTGCACTGGTCCAGCGCAAGTGCTTGGGCCAAGGAGGGATGCTCCAGCCTCCAGGCTCCGGGCAGCGACGCCGCTGAGGAATGGGCTTCCCCTGGTGGAGAAGGCTCTAAGGTAAAACGGGAGTCTGTAAACTGTCTTCTGTTTCTAGAGCGCTTGCCGTTTTCTATGCTTCCTCGCATTCTGATGTGGACGGCGCATTCAGCAGGCGGCCCCGAGGGGCATGGCCTGGCCTGGCCTGAGGTCCTGCACGGCGGGCGGGACGGGAGGCCCCTGCACTCTGCCTCCTCCTGGCTGTGCTGCCCTTGACTTCGCTCTTAGATTCCGTTTCCACATCTGCAATGGGGCTCCTGAGAGCCGTGTGATGTCACAGCTGATACAAAACCTCAGTAAGTTATTCACTCAGGCAGCCAGGGAGTCTGCCCACCAACTCCTGACCAGCATCTTCCACAAGCCACAGAGCTCGGGCGCGGCCAGCCTGCTTCTGAACCCAGGGGGCCAGCAGCCCAGCCACGCTCATCTCCCGGCCTCCCTCTGTGTCCGGGCGCTTCTCCCTATGGCCTGAAGCCCCCTGTTTCGGGAGCACCGAGCAAAGACACTCCCCCAACCCTAACCGCGCTGCTGGGCAGTGCAGGACGCCCTTCACGCCTCGCTCCTCCCAGGACCTGATGACAGTGCCTCTCCCCAGAGCCACTGACCACAGTGGACACATGGGGACAGCAGAGCCCAGACTCTGAGCACGTGGGATCTGGAGTCAAGCTCACTTTCCAAAGTCCAATGGGCAGAGAACTCACATTGTGTCACGTGTCAATCAAGATCCACCCCACCTTCCTGGGGGCCCTCTCCCACGGGTTCCCACGGTTATCTGTCCCGTTGTGGAGGCGAGGAGGGAAAGACTCAGGGACGATAAGTAAACTGCCCCAGGTCTCCTGACCCTCCCTGCGGCCATGTCCAGGCCATGACCACCGTCTGCCTCTGCAGACCAGGGAGCCCAGCACCAGAACAGAGGTGTTTTCCAAAAAGAGCCTGCACGCTCTTGCGGAGCCTGGCCGCTTCCTCACCAGGAGGTAGCGCATAGTCCTGCCCTTGAACCTGGGCAGAACGCTGTGCCTCTCTCAGCCAGAGGGACCCGGCGGGGTTGATGCTGCATAGCTTCCAAAGTGAGGTCACAGGAAGCGCTCTCCCCACGGAAGCTAGTCCTGGAGGCCCAGCCCAGGCTGCACCGAGGCCGGGACAGCGGAGAAGCTGTGTAGGTGGGCAGGCCAGCAGGCTCAGCTCAAAGAACTGCTATGCTCCAAATCCCTTACCACAGAACTCGTGATCGCACAAAACTCATTGTTGGCACCACATAGCCTTAGAGAAATTAATTAGAAAACTCTAACGCCTCAGCCCGCCTAGGCAAGAGGCTCTAACCTGCATTCCCGGGACAGCACCCGTGTCCGGTCCCCTCGCTGAGCCCACACACCCAGCTCCCGCTGACTGTGGGCCAGCACTGCCTGCGCACACGTGACAAGGAGCATGGGTGGCGGTTCCATTTGATTTTTAATGTCATGAGGAACACCTGCTCTCGGTGCTCGAGGGGAGGCGCATGCACTTGAAGTTAAAGCCCAAGACCTGGCTCCCCGGAAGCGGCCTCAGCTGGGCAGCCAAAGGCCCCGGGAAAGCGCGGAGGAGCATGGAATTAGATTGGTCTAGTGACAACAGGGAGAGGGGACGTGACTCCTGGGTCTGAAGAAAATGCCGACGCTTCTCTAAGGAACGGGGTGTGGCTCACCTCTGCCTTGCACTCGGGGTCCTTGGTCTGCCGCCCGGGGATCAGCCTCATGGCCGAGGACAAGCTTTCGCTCCACAAAGTGACTTTGCTGTGATGTCCGACATTCGAGCGACTGGCCAGAGATTTCTTCTCAGATGCTGGGGACCGGGAAGCAAAGACTGTCAGAGGAGAGACTGAGAGGAGACACACGCTATCTCTCCAGCTGCTGGGCGTTCAAATGGCCAGCCCCGGGGCAGCCAGACTGCAGCTCACACTGCTGTCTTCTGACGACCGAATATGGGACGGGTTTCTGCATCCCGGCCCCGCTTAGACCCCTGGCTCCACAGCGCGCTCACATTTGCTCAAGTTAGCTAAAGTTCTTAAGCCTCCGTGTTCTCATCTGTGAAATGGGAATAAGAATATCTGATCTCCTTGTGGTGTCGTGGAGGGTAAATAAGATTATGTGTTTGAAACACAGGCCCTGAAATATAGACAGTTTGCAAAGATAAGGTTGTTGGCAAAAAGAGAGCCATTTGCTAGCTGCAAGGCCAGCTCACCATGTCACCCACGCTGTGTACTTGTGAATAGGCAGGGTGCACGTGTCCTGTTTAAGTGAACTTTTCCCTGAAATAGAGTGACATTTTGACTTCAAAGTGTACATGTATGCACATACACAGCCGCCAGGGCTAGTGTGGGAAGCCAGTGAAATAAGAGGTGCGGTACCGCCCAGGAGCCTGGGACAGTACACCCGGAAATAACCAGCTCTTCAACGGCTGCGACCTCGGTGATGCTGGAAGACGTGAAACAAGCATGAGCCATAATCGACAGCAATGGCCTCTTTAAAAACAACATGAGAACATCGTTCTCACGGTGCACTGGTGGACATGAGGTAAAATGTTGCATTGCTGATAGAATGCAAGGGACACTAATATCTTTGAGATGAACACTTTCCCTTGGAACTCGCAGGAACCGAAGCTCTGGTCACTACACAGCTTGGAGCTGACTGTCAGGGCAGGACCCAGACCCCAAGCTGCAGGCCCAGGGTGAGCGTAGACATGGCCCTCCCATCTAAGAGATTTCTAGAACCTCTCACTTGCTTGGCACCTCTGGTCTTCCCTTCACCTACGAGGCAAAGCAGCATTTATCCTTTGTGAGCCAAGATTCATGAGGTTTCCGTGATGTAAACCCCACCCCCGAAGGAATGAGGGAGAAAGGCCCAGAGGAACCGGGGAAGCCCCTGGACCCCGTAACAGAGACCTAGGTAATGCTGCCAGGCCTTGAGCATCGTCTCCTCCCAGAGCGGGGTGACCTCTTCCATCTTCACTTCTCTCTCCCCGGGTCTGACAGAGAGATCGATCTTGAAGGTGTCCTCCAGCTCCTGCCGCCGCTGCGCCACGAGCTGCTGCCAGAGAGCGTGCACGGTCCTCTGGACGCTGTGCTGGACTGAGAGAGAGGGCGCGTCAGCGCTGCTTTCTTCCTGTGGAATGTCACCTGGCTTTGCAATGCTACCGACATCTATGTGAGCTGGCCCTCCCCTGCATCTAACTCCCCCTACCAAGCCCTGCCGGCCTGCATGTCCAGAGCTAGGAATCATGACTGATGGGTCCAGGGAACCTCTTTCTCTCACCTCCCAATTCTGTTAGATGCCTAACGGACGTGCCTGTGAGAGCTCTAGGGAACCAAATTGCTTCCCGCAGAAAGCTCCTCCAACCTGCCCTTTATATTAGCCTCTCAGAGGAACGGACACCCAAACTAAGACTGCCATGGGACCAGGACCAAGGCAGTCCTCTCTCCTGCACTGGCTCAAGGTCCGCACCAGCCACACATCTCAGTGCCCTGCATTTGCCCAGATGTGTACAAATCTACCACGCCACCCTGCTGCTGGGCCCCAAACTGTAGCCCAGGGCAGTGCCTAATCCCCTCTGACCTTGGACCACTGGGTCCCGCCTCTGGTACCAGCCTCTACTGTCTGGTTTTTCAACCTCAGGGGATGGACATTGCTCCGCCCACTCTGCCAGCTAAGTCCCTAAATGCTAATGTCTGTGCTGTCATTACACTGTAAGAGTAAAATTTAAATTCACAAGATTTTTGAGCACTGGCTTTGGGTACCGATCTAACAGAACACAGGCTCCTGTGCCTACCTCTAGTATCACAGCTATCCCCTGTAAGTGGAAGCAGGGCGAGAGGTGGGCGAGGGTCTGCTGAGGCCTCCTGGCTCAGAGGAGCACTCTCTCAAGCACATGGATCCAAAGGCTAGCTATTCTTTTACAAATGCCAATCCCTTTAACTTGACAGGATATTAGCAAGTCCAAACATACCCTCCATTAAGCCAAATATTTCATGAAAGAAATGAGTTTATTTCCTCCATCCCCATTTGTCTGGGGAAGAAAGTCGAAGAGACAGCTATACAACAACCAGTCACTCTACCTAGTGGCCCAACGGAAAACTCAAGAGACCCAGAGATGGGAAATCAACTGACTGTGAGGTCCTCTGGTTCTTAGTCGAACCAAGTCCCTTAGAGCTCCCTCTTCTTCCATCCATCTCTCCACCCATGCCATTCCATGTTTAATATGCAAAAATGGCTCCAATTTTATTCCCCATCAGGTTATCCTGCTTTACTACCACATCATTCTGGGGTTTTCCAGGGCTTTTTCTGGCCTTTGAATGTCTCCTTAGTACATGTTTCCTCATTGTGGGAAAGACACACTGAAGAATGCAACCCCAGCAGTTATCACTAGCCATCTACTTCCCCCCAAATAAACAGCAAATAAAATGTACCATCAGCCAAACTTGGGGAGTCATCCACTCTCTTCTCTCTCACATCTTCATTTGGAGAAAGAAACACTTGATAGTAAGGAGTCATCCTAGGCTTGGGTTCCAATCCAAATCCTTCGGGATAACTAGCAGACAAGAGATTTTCCCTGTGAAATTCAGTTCTTTGGGATTACGCTATCGTTCATTACAAGCTAGAGGGAGGGTCCCTCAGCCCAGTCTGCGCCCTCTCACAGTCTGCGATCCCTCAGGGGATGTCCACCTGCCAACTTAGGCCCGCTCCCTGGGGATCAGGCCAAAGCTGGCAGTCAGACATCCCTCTGGCAGCCCAGGAGCTCTCGGGGGATGTCCAACTGATGCTCCCCTGCAGGGAGCGTGCCTAAGCTACATCTTTAGCACTCGCAGCCGTCAGCCTGGCTTGTGGCTGAGCAGAGCACCCCTGTGGGAGCACACTGACCACCGGGGGGGGGGGGTGACAGTGCAGGGGGGGCAGCTCCTTCCTGCATTTAGCATCTGCCCCCTGGTGGTCAGTGCGTATCATAGCAAATGGTTGTTCCTGGTGGTTCCGCCATTAGGGTCAATTTGCCTATTACCCTTTTATTATATAGGATGATCATCCTCCAAACACAGTACATATCAATATGGAAAAACTATCTAATCAAGTTCAAGCAAACAGGGCATGGCCATGTCCATGACAGCTATCATACAATAGCATCCTGGCAAAGGGGAAACCCACCAGCCTCTTATTCCTGTCTGATTAAAGCCACTCCGTGCTCCCAGCAGACCCTCTGACAGACCCCCTGAACCCTCTCCTGGTTTCCCCATCATTGGAATTGGTCATTTTTTCTTGCAAACTCCCCACAGCACTGAACTCTGCCTCTGAGTGGCCCTGTCCTCATCCTGCCTGGCATGGGGCTGGGCCAGCGCCACGGGCCTGTGGCCTGAGCAGTATGACAGGGCCCACACTCGAAGGGCCTGGTGCTTGGACTCCCTGTTACCATGGTAATTTCTGAATAAGGGGCCCTCATTTGCACTGTGCCGGGCCCCACACGTCCTGGAGTCGGTCCTAACTGGGGTGTAGTGGTTTACATACTAGGCTCCCCATGAGCCGTGTGCTCCAGGGCTCCTGGTCATGTCAATATCTATGTGTCCTCTCATCTGGGTTCCTCAGCCCACCAAGCAGAATATACACTCAGTACAAAAATGACAAATGAAAAAATACAGCATATGACAATGTCCACACTTGAAATTTCTAGAACGAAGTCCCTTTGGATCTTGGAGTCCCTTTCCAAACAGAGGGATGTCCTGAGGGTGGGGCTTCAAGCATGCACGCAGCTGGCACCTGTTTCTGTTACCTACGCCTTCAGTATGGACAGGAGCCGGTTCTCAAACACAGCAGAGCAAGGCCCCCAGTTTATCCCACACACTGACATGGATGCTTTTATTGCAAAGGAACGAAAAGGCAAGTGCCTCCTCTGGTCCAGGGGGCTGGGAGTATTTTCCAGTGCCTCCCAGACAGAAACTGTTTTGTAATGTTCAGTAGGCAACTCGGCAGGACTTGGGATCCTTTTTTCCAGAAATGAAACATAATTTGTACTGGAATGAGTACAATCAAGGACAAGGACAAGAGCAAAATGGAATATCCCACTGTCCTCTCTGGCTCTGCACTCAGCATGGCTCCCCACCCATGAGGTAACTTTCGCAGGCAGCACGGCACCAGGCCCTGGTGACGCCCGGTACACACACTCCACACACAGCGAGTGCACGTGCACAGGAAATCCTACACGTGCCCCAACGTGGGGCTTCCGGGAAAGGATTCAGTGAGATGAAGCTTTTCTTATTAGTATTTCCTACACATGTGTAGCTTTGGGTGTTATTTTATATCATGAATTGTCTATATATTTTAGTCTGTAAGCAAAATGATTCCTGGCTTGCATAATACAATTTCTTTTATGTTTTCCCATTCTATGGTTATATTTTTCAGATGTTAGTATTTCTGAAATCTGCCTGCAGCATAAAATCAAAGTGCATATTTAATGTTGGCGTTTTCTGCCCCCAAAATAAATCAATGAAGAATCTTACCACCTGAGAATTGTGGAGATTGGGTAAATTGTTATTTTACGATGATTCTAGATGCTCAGTCACATGGACAGGTTTGAGGAAGACCTACCATATTATCAAACATTGTACATAACGCGGACAACCAGATCAACAAAGGGTTCTCTCATTTATATTGACCTCATCAGTGCCCCTGCAGGCTCCTTGCTCCCTGACCACAGTGGGCGGGAGGGGCCTCCCGGAGTCTTACCTCCCCTCGCTGAGCTGGAGCAGACAGTGCATGAGGCACAGCAGGAAGCTGGCGCTGGAGTTGTAGGTGGCGAAGATGACGTCCCAGTGCTCCTGCAGGAAGTGCAGGACGCGGAGGAGGCCCAGGCCCTCGGAGAGGGACTGCTGGGGCTGGGACAGGCAGTACAGGATGACTTTATTCAGACTGCTGTACAAAGCGCTGATGGCGCTGTCCCTTTGTGAGGAGGCATTCTCAACGACCTGGTCATGAAATAACACACACAGACCTGCTTGTGCGCACTGCACCACTTTAGGAACGGAGCCCGCTAACTGTGAAAATGATACTGGCTCAGTCTTTTCTGTATTTCAGAATGTGGCAGGATCTAAAAGTCAAATAGGACAGCTGTCTCTACCGTGGAGCTTCCATTTAAGTGAGTGATCAATAAAGGAAATTCAAATCGTTGGATTTCCAAATTCTGGTTTAAAAAATGTTAAAGTCGCCCTAGCTGGTTTGGCTCAGTGGATAGAGCGTTGGCCTGCGGACTGAAGGGTCCCAGCTTCGATTCCGGTCAAGGGAACATGCCTGGGTTGCAGGCCTGATCCCCAGTAGGGGGCGGGCAGGAGGCAGCCTATCAATGATTCTCTCTCATCATTGATGTTTCTATTCTCTCTCCCTCTCCCTTTTTCTCTAAATCAATAAAAATATATTTTTTAAAAACATGTTAAAGTTTACCACAGTCATATTATGGAAAATAGCCAGGGGACCAGAGATTTCTGAAATATAGGTAAGAAGGTTGGCCCTTGGTGTATAAGAACATACCATTAATAGGGTCTAATTAAAACATGTCACTAACTGTAAGTATTAGTTACCATGCGCAGCGTGTTTACAGTATTACAGCGTGTTTACAGTATTCCGTGCTAAGCATTTTTGCACGGGGTTCCACACATCGCCTCGTTTAAACCTCCTAACAGAACGGTGAAGTAGGCACTAAGATTAGCCCGCTTTAGAGATAACCAGGCTCCGGGTCCAAGAGGCTAACTGGTCAGCAAGGATCGATCTCACACCAGGCACCTGACCCTCTCTGAGCCACAAAGGAAATGGGTCCAGTGAACTTCAGCACATGGGAAACTTGGGTGGGGAGGCAGGGGGTCCAGGTTTGCAGCCTTAACACTAGTTGGTCCATCCACTTACATGGCTTCATCAAAAAGAATCCATAAAACAAAAAACAGGTGCAAACCTCCAGTCTATTAGAGAGGTCATTTATTAGCTATAGATTGCTCTCTTAGAATTTTACGGGCACTGCGATTATTTATACTAACGAAGTTAGTTTTATTTAAATCTGCTGTAATTTGAGATTCATATTCTTATCATTGTCTTCTGCTTCTCAGATTGGTCACATCTTTCAAACGGAGGTTAAGAGTTACGAGCCCCGCCAATAGGAGAGAAGGGTGGCAAATGTGGGCAGGACTGAGAGTCCTCGGGCCTGACACGCTGAAGGCACATCAGCCCCAGCGGGCACCCGCTCTCAGGTGTGAGCTTGTACCACTGGCGGCTGCTGCGGGCTTACTGTTGGTGTCCCCCTCAAACTTCTTATGTTGAAACTCTAATCCCCAGGGGATGGTATTAGAGATGAGGTCTTGGGGAAGTGACCCGATCAGGAGGCTACAGCCCTCGGATGGGATTCCTGTAAGGACAGGAAGAGACCAGCGAGAGGTTTCTTCCTCTCTGTCCATCATGTAAGGACGATTCGAAGATGGCCCACTGCACACCAGGAATGGGGCCCTGGGCAGACGGGAGACCTGCTGCCCCTTGATCCTGCGCTCTCAGCCTCGAGAACACGAGGCGTCACTGCTAGCTGCTGAGCCGCCCGGTCCGTGGCTTTGTTAAAGCAACTGAACGAAGGCGGGAGCACAACTTCGCAAGGATCTGATTTTATCCTCCTCAGAGCTGGCAGGGCTACCTCTCTCTTTGGAGTTCTTCTTGAAAGGGGCTCTGAACACATCACTTTCAGCCTGGCCTGGCCTGGCACTGCACCTCAGCCTGGCTGTCACCCAGGAGCAGTCCTGGGGTCTAGGCAGCTCACAGACAGAGGGGTGCTGGGGCTGCCAACTGCACGCTCCCAGGAGGCGTGAGGGGAAGGAGGGGTCTCTCCCGGGTTCTGCGGCAGAGGACACACCCAGGGAGGTGCCGAGTAAGAGAACGTGCTTCCTGAGCATCGCAGGCGTCCCGCTGGCTGGGACCACCTTGAACCGTAGTGAGCTCCTCGAGCAGGGCCCTCAAGGAAAGAGAGGATGGCCATTTGACAGAAAGGTTTCCAGAATGAAATGAAAAGGACCCAAAAATAGTTCAACTCTAGCATGTTGAAATTGTATGAGTCTATGTGTAAAGAAGCTGTGCACATGTACACACACACTTACACCTAAGGGTGTACCTCCAGCATGCATTTGTACTATGGATGTCTGTGGATCTATCTGAGAGAGAGCACACAGGCAAGAAAAACAGGGCTAGGTAAAAACAGACGCTTGCCTCGATTTCAGGAAGGCCCAAACATGACGCTAAAGCCGAAAGTGAAATGGGTCTTTTGAAGATGAAGACCTATCTGGCCCTTTCTTCATTGATGAAGAATAACAACAATTAAGATGAAACTAACAGTCATAATAGAGACTAGAAGGGGACAGAGCTCAGGTGTCAGCAGAGGGGACCATGGCTCCTGACCTCTGAGACGGATCTCAGGTGGCCTGAGTGAGAGCCCTGCAGGACCCCCTCAGCTGTGAAGGCCCTGCGCCTTCCTCCCACCCATCTCAGGTCCTATTTCCAGGGAGGACCGCAGGTCCATCTGGACCACCTGTATAGCAGCAGCACGTCAGACGGACACTCGGTCGGCCGTTTCCACACCACCATGGCCAGCGGGGCTCTTACCACCATGATGTGTTCCGTGATGAAGAGAAGGATGTGTCTGGGGTCTGCTGAGAACACTCCGCTGTACAGCTTCTCTACCAGCTTCTGGGTGAAGTGGGTGATGATCGTGAGGGAAGGAGCAGCAGCAGCTTCTGTGTTTGGCTGAGGCTCCTTATCACCTAAGGTCAGGCGAGGAGACAGACGGAGTCTGAGACATCATCAGAGTCTGAGTGGCCTTTCCACAACAGCCTCCACTCCCTCTGGGTAACCACCTACATCTCACTCCCTCTTCATGCCCACTGCAGCCCTCTGTGTACCCCGGGCTCTGAAGATGGGTCTCACCCACAGGTACCCAATGAAGACCCACCTATTCAAACAAACTGGCCTTGAACAATGCAGTCAGTGAGATAACCCAGTAGAGAGGAAGCAAGTGTGGGGCACTGCCTCTTCCAGCGGCCATTTGGAATGAGGGTGGGGGGACATGGAGGCATAAGGCAAATAGGAAGACTGTGTGGTGACCCGAGGCCCGGCTGTGCCAGGCAGAGGACGAGGCTGTAATGTGGGTCACTGTCCATGGTCACCAACATGCCAGGCACTGTTCTCAGAATGCTCTGCTCTCAGCTACTCCTAATAACAACTCTCCGAGTTGGCCTCGATTGCTGTCCTCACTCACAGGCTCAGGCACCTGCCCGCAGTCACACCACAGCCAGGGACATAGCCAAGAGCAGAGCCGGGAC
Source organism: Eptesicus fuscus (assembly GCF_027574615.1). Classification (NCBI taxonomy): domain Eukaryota; kingdom Metazoa; phylum Chordata; class Mammalia; order Chiroptera; family Vespertilionidae; genus Eptesicus; species Eptesicus fuscus. Next base: position 4,453,592 of record NC_072489.1, on the reverse strand, counting down.
TCCCAAGCTCACACCTTCCACCCCTACTCTGCCACATGCAGATGCTCCGGGAGAAAGGCCAGTAGCCAGGGTGTCCGTGCTGTGAGGCGAGGAGGAGTCCAGAGATGAGTTGTGTCGCTGAGGAATTCATGGCTGAGACCACAGAAAGGACTATGTTTAAACTCATCGGGAAGGTGCAGCTGCCCTGGAACTAAGGCTTATGAATGAAGCATCGACCTGAACTTCTTAGGGGCAATGCAGCATCTTCATCCGGGTTCATTTAAAAAGCACTTGCTGTACCCAGGCACAGGTGCAAAGATGCTGAGCAGAGGATGCTGAACTCCAGTTGACATCTCAACTTCCCTTATGGGAAGAGGACACAATTCTACTGAAGGTGGAGGAGAAGTGGTTTTAGCTCAGAGGGCAGGCCTTTCTGCCTCCGAGTGGCCCACCGGTGGTGGAGATGTCATGGAAAGAAGTAAGCATGCGCTCCCCGGGGCCCAGGCAGGACCAGTGAGCTCTTACTGCGGATGTGCGGAGAGCATCTTCCGCGCTCCTAGGTGTCCTGCAGCACGAGGACCCAGGCCTCCTCTAGGAGACGGGGCAGTGGCTGGGGGTGTGCGGGCTCTCCTGCTCAGCTGTCAGCAGCTTGTGTCATAGCAGTGAGGAGCAAGTCACCCCACTCACCTCTGAGCACCAACATGTCACCTCCTCGCATCATGTGAAATATTTCCATGGTGGAGAGCAGGACCTCGGACTGGAAGTCTCGCTTCTGTTGGCTGGTGGCATTGTCTGGAGAAGCCTGGAATCACACCCAGAACTCAGACATGGCCACCCGGCCATCATGTCCACTCAGTGCCCACCGAGTCCCCTTGCTTGGCCTGTATGCTAATGCCACAGCTGCTGGGAGTGTGGGCTGCCAACAGCTCACCACTGCCCCTTCTCCAAGGCACTGCCTTCTGCTGACCAAGTTGGCTCACCCACGAGGCGATGCACACCTCCTGAGGTGAGAAGGCAAGTCAGGGTGGCCCACAAACAATGACCGCCGGGAAGGTGCCTCAAGGTGGGGCCACCTCTGGGATGCAGATAGCAGTGCTCATCTTGGGGCCAGGCTGTGGCTGAGACCATTTCCTGGCTAGCTTCTCCCTCGTCCTTCTTGCATCCCTTCTCTGTCTCCCCTGAGAGAGCAGCCCTGAGAAATCACTTCTATGCAATACCTGTACCAGGTTCTGCTGCTAGGACCCTGTGTGACCTGCCCTCAGTCGTCTATTCACTCACTCTCCCTGCTCTGCCAGGGCCTGTGGGTCCTGGAGGACTCCCTCCCGCCACAGCGTTATTTCTCAGGAGCTGTTTGACTGTGAGCCAGCTCACACAAGAGATGAGCCCTCCGGTCTCCCTGCACATCCCCCTCGCGGTGCTGGACCTCCCAGCGCAGGCCAGGCAGTCTGCTGTGCACTCACCTCCAGCAGCACCTCCAGCGGCAGCCACTGTTTGGGGCTGGGAGCTGCAAGCAGGAGCTCCCTCAGGAGGAGCTGCATGAACACCCTCAGCTGTTTCCGTGTGGGGTGGGACTTGGCAGGAGCCTGTAGACCCTCCACAATGCCGTCACCTTCAGCCTCGGCCCCAGGGCTGCTGGCATTCCCGGCGGACTCAGTGGTGCCCCCCTCAAAGACAAGAGAACCCCAGTGTGAGTGGCTCGTACTGCCTCAAAGTACTTTCCTATCTACTGCTGAGGGGTGCCTGGGTGACATTCTGATCAAACCCATTAACATGCAAGGAAATTGAGGATCCACAGAAGTAGGTGGCTTGCCCAGAGTCTCATGGCTCATAAGGGTGCCTGCTCTGTCCCTGAACCCCAGAGAGGTGGGAGGTGTGGAGAGAAGCAGAGCGTGGAGCTTGCGTGGCCTGAGGGCTCAGCAGAGAAGCCACACCGTGTCCTGGGCAAGTCCCTCCTCCTCAGAGCCGCAGCTCTCAGCAGCAAATGGAGATACGAAAAGGACCCCACAGAGATGGGTGAACTCCAATGAGAGAGTCATGCAGGCCACTGTACATGGTCATCAGCTGGGCCCACCGCCTGGGGCCCCTGGCCTGCCAGCCAGGCTGTGGTGATGGTGATAGGAGGACCCTCAGGGGAAACAGGCGCTAGGCTTCAGCAAGTCCTGGCCTCCAAGTCCCTGAGGCACCTCGGCCTTCACATGCTCATTTTTTATTTATAAAAATACACGGAAATAAATGAAGCAGGCACCATTAGCCCAGCCACATCAGAAACACAGAGATGCTGGGAGGCGAATGACATGCCCAAGGACACACGGCCAGGGACCTCCAGCTCCCGCCAGTGACATTCCAAGAGCGATCATCTGCTGGCACCTCCCTCTGCACATTCATAAAATTAATGTGGCCATTCTTAATGAAGCCATAAAATGGATTTAATGGCACCTAGGGAGGTGGTGGCCACATTAATTAGCTCCACGCGGCCTCAACGGGAAAGACGCCATATAAATTCACAGCAAGCCGCAGCCTCTGGCCACCAGCTTTCTGTGCAAAGTGGATCTGTCACAGCTTCTGTGCAACAAAGGCCTTCTGGAGCAGACTTGGAACTGGGACAAGCACAGGAGGTGCGGGGACACGTGTGCTGGAAGTGGAGCCAGGGGCCCATGTCAGAGCCTGGCTCATCTGAGCTCGGCCGGGGAGGTGACTTTGGGCCAGACCCGCCCCCAGGCAGAGACCCTGAACAAGGGAGGAAGAGCCAGCCAGCTGGAACCTCAACTCAGCAAATGGTGAGCCCGCCCACTGTGTTGGGGTGAGGAGGGCATCTAGGCCAAACATGTCAGGACTTGCGGGTTCTGGCCACCTCCAGGGGCCCAGCTTGGGGGATAGTGAGGGTCAGCCTGCGGGCCGTTCTTCCTCCCTGCCCAGCCTCGGAGGCTGGGGTCCGATCCCCCACGCCTCCACTGCATCTTTTTCTCTACTCTTACTTTCCTAGGGAATTACTTTAGTTGATATTAACCCAACAAACCATTTTATCTTTTTGCAAATCTAGTCTTTATATTTAGTCTTTTATTGAAACAAATTACTCCTGAATTTCATTTGACCATTTGGTTTGATTTTAAACTGATGGTGATAGGAAGGGTATGGGCTTTATGGTGAGAGTGCTGGGGGTGGGGAAGGGGCTATGGGAAGAGATGGGTGAGGGTTAAATCTTGGCTCATCACTTATTCATCACGGAACCGTGTTTTTCACTCTCAATGGTTTGTAGGCTAGGCTAGGTCCTAAGCCCCCACTGAGCCCACAGGACCCTGCCAGCGCCGCGTCCCTGCTGTGTCTCCCCCCCCTCCCCCTGGCCCCGACTAGCACACACCACCTGCCAACGGGGTGAAAAGCGTGATGGGAAGCGCCAGGCTCAGGACTGTTGTGGGTGTCCAGTGGATGGAGGCTGTCGGGGTGCATGCACTTCTAGAAAAGATGAGCTAAACGAGCATGTTCGCTCCCTCACCTGGCCCTTTAGCCAACACTGCCTGCCTGCACTGTGCGTGGCCGGCGTCTACCCCTCCTCACCCTCCGGGCCTGCAGCCGCTCCTTTAGCTGCAGCGACAGCATTGCAGACTGTGTCACTAGCTCCTGCTCCCTGTCCATCTCTGCTTCCTGCACCGTCAAGGAGGGTGACCAGCAGGCTTCTGCCCTTCACACCCGTCGTCACCCTCACCCGCTCCTCTGGGCTCCCAGACTCTCTCAGGCCACTGTGTCCCTGGGCCTGGCTCTGCCTCAAACTCACATCTTCTACCCCCACACTCATACCTCGTCCTCAAGACCCCGCCGGTCCCCTGCCCCCAGCCACCTGACTTTAAGGGGTCCCGAGTCGCGGTCTGCAGACTGGAGGAGGGTCCTGGGGACAAAAGGCAGAGGAGGACCTTCCTCCGGTCAGCCCACACCCACCCACTGGGTCTGGCCCTCACCCACCCACCAGGGACGGAGTCTGTTGTTTCGCATTATCAGTGGGAGGGCATTCCATATAGAATTGGACTTGATCTGCCATCAGATGACTGAGATCCCTAACAACTGCATCCCAGCTGAGAAGGAAGCTGCTGCCTTGCTGTTCCGGCCACATTGCCTTAAGTGCCTTTCATTTGGGGCGGCAGGAACCTTGCCCTTTCTCTTGAGGGATGACTCCCTTAGCCCTTGACTTCGCTGGGGCAGGGGAGTGGCGTGTCCTACCTTGTTGGTTCCCAGTGGGAAGGTGACGACGGCCAAGGTCTGGAGGAACTCCGGGGCCCACCAGGCGGGGTCCTGCGGGTAGGCGCTGTGCACCTGGCCCAGGAACTGCAGCACGCTGGCCGGGAACGGGTGCTCCCCGGCGCCGTCTCCAAGGCCTGTCGGGGGCTGAGAGGGCACCGGGTGAGGCGTGTGTGGGAGCCGGAGGGTTAGGAATCTAGGGAGGAGACCTGCTCTCTGAGACTCTCAGCCAGACACCTCACGGCAAGGCCCCTAGACTGGCCTGGCACGGGGCCCTGGGCATCGCCTGGGGAGGGATTCACATGCACAGGCATTGGTCTACGGCTTCACACACACGCTCTTTTCACCTCTCACAGCCCTCTGAGGCAGGCCTGCATTTGCCCTACTCCCCGGATGGGGAGACAGGCAGAGCGGTCAATAGCGTGCCAAGGTCCCCGGTGGATAAGGAGCCGAGCCGGGCGCTGCCTGCCTCCAGGCATCTGGCTGTAACCCTGCCTATCTTTCCCGTGTGCCCAATGGCCTCTAATGACTCGACATGGCCTTTGTGCTCAGGAAACTTGCAAATCAGGGTCAGCCTCAGCTTTTCAGAGCCCAGCTGTCTGCTCCCAACGCTAGAACCTGCCTTGGCTTATGTGTCCCCAGAACTGGCAGAACTTGAGGATCCCCCTCCCCACCAGCCAGGGATCTGGAACAGATCATCTACTGAGCCGACACCCAGTCCCCTGAGGGACCTGGGGACTTCCCTTCCCGTCCCCACCATAATCTGGCCTCGGACACACGGCTGAGTCTCCATCCGGGCTGCACACGAGTGTCCCCGGAGCTCAGCTCCCTTAACTGGCTGTGCCAAGTCACTCTGTCTGGAGATTGGCTCCAGCCCCAGAGTGCCCAGCTCCTGCCCTAGCGTGATGGGCAGCCTGCAGCTTGAAAACTGACCCACCCTGCAGAGCCATGCCAACAACCAGATGGAGGGTGCTCAGCCTACTCCTGTGATTGCGCTAAGTGGAGGTTGGGTCCTCTCCTGGCCAGTTGCTCAGCCTGCCCCTCCCATCCATGGCTGCCTCATTTCCCAGCAGCTGCCTCTAGACCTGGCCCGTGTGCACACGCCAGACATCCTGTTTAATAAGTAGATACCGAGTGTCTGGAACTGAGCCTCATACTAGAGCACACAGCCTACTTATAGAGAGAAAGGCAATGTGCACGGGGCAGCTAGAAAACTGATTTTAAACTGGATCTGCAAGGGTTTGGTATGGGCTGAGCAGGCAGCAGAGAGAAACTGCTCCTGGGTCCCCAGCGCCCGGCTTCTCCACAGGTCCTAAGAGCGCAATAGTGATTTCCAAAGGAATACCAGAGATCAGGGTTTGGAGAGTGGTTTCTGGAGTTAGTTGCCTGTTCGAATCTTGCCTCTGCCTCTGACTGACAGTCCCTTCCCCCTACACCTCCAGTCCCCACTCTGTAACACAAGGATTGTAATGTGAGCTATTGCAATTGGTTATTGTGAGGATTGAATGAGACATTTGGTGCCTCAGGGTTACTTCCCAGTGATTAGCACAGGATAAGCAGAAGCAGCGGGGAGAGGACTTGAACTTTCAGAAGAGAAACCTGGATTTTGTGTGAACAACCAGGACCCCTGAAGGTTCTTAGGCAATGCAATGACATGGAATGTAAGGCTAAGGCTGGACACACTGCCACATGCCCGTGCTCCATGACCCTGCCTGCGTGAGCTAACCTCACTGCTGGTTTCTACATTTGACAACGGGGATAACACTGTTTCAAAGGATTGTTGAACGTGGTGACTGCTGACCATCTCAAAGACCAGCAATGCAATACATTGAGAGAGACGCAGAGCAACCTGCACCTTCCAACTAGAGTAACAGCTGGTAAGAGTGCAGTTGGCACTTCACGTTGGAGAACTATTTGGTGCTATCTGCTAAGGCAAGTCATGTGTATAACTGATGGACCACAGTGTCACTCCTGGGCATATTTCTAACAGAAAAAAATACATATGTCTGCCCAAAGATATGAAAAAGCAGCTTTATTTCTATTTCCAAATGGAAAAAAAAACCCACAAGAATCCTATATAATAAAGAGGTAATATACAAATTGACCATCACACCCTCACACAAGATGGCTGTCCCCCTGGGTCACAAGATGGCTGCCACAAGATGGCCGACAAGAGAGGACAGTTGTAGGTGATCAGGCCAGCAGGGAAGGGCAGTTGGGGGTGACCAGGCCTGCAGGGGAGGGCAGTTAGGGGTGACCAGGCCAGCAGGGGAGGGCAGTTGGGGGTGACCAGGCTGGCAGGGGAGGGCAGTTGGGGGTGACCAGACCAGCAGGGGAGCAGTTACGTGTCATTCTGGCTGGCAGGGGAGCAGTTAGGGGGTGATCAGGCAGGAAGGCAGGCGAGCAGTTGGAAGCCAGCAGTCCCAGATTGTGAGAGGGATGTCTCAGATTGGAGAGGGTGCAGGCTGGGCTGAGGGCACCCTCCCCCCAGTGCACGAATTTCGTGCACTGGGCCTCTAGTAGATAAATAAATTGTGATCAATTATCACAATAAAATACTATTCAATAATAAACAAGAATGAATTACTGACACATACAACATCATGAGTGAATCCCACAAACATAAGGATGAGTAAAAGAAGCCAGATGCAAAGAAAGCATACTCTATGATTCCATTCCTATCACGTTCAACAAGAGGCAGACTACTCTGTGGTGTGTTTGTTGCCAATGGGCAGGGGTATGATGTCAAACCAAGTAAAGTTCTGAACAAACAATAATATAAAAAAGATAAGAGAAAATAAACTTTGAGAAAGAGATGTTAGAGCTATTCTCTACAGTTAAGTTTCTGGTCTTTTCTTCTTACCCTTTGGTTCCTACCTTGTATTTTGGTGCTTGTCTACTGTACTGGGCACATGAGCGCCGAACGACAGACATCTTCATTGGACCGAACGGCCTGTGAGTGACTTTGCTTCTGTCACGTTTGTTAGATCTCAGAAGGTGGGGTCTTGTTTACTGACCAATCTGAGAGTCCCTCCTGTCACACACCAGTGAACCATTTTGTGTTTGCTATTATAATGTAAATCTTTGGTCTCTTTTTTTTACTTCTCTCAGCATGCTATGTATTTTCTTTATTTTAAATGCTTCCATGTTAATTCTTTTGTTTGCTTTTTTAAAAATGAAACTAATTGGTTAGAAAGGCAACAGATTCCTGATGCTATAAACAGAAAATACATCTTTCCAGGCACCCAAGATTAATTGTAGCATTAGGACTGCAGTGGAACTCTGAATAGCTCCCAACAATGGGAAGAGTGCAGATCACATGCTCTGACTAGGACAAAACCAACCGAGATGGGCAACAACAACGAGAGAAAGCTCAACCACGTGGGCACCGAAAACGATGAACTGAAGGTCTTTAAAGCTGCAAGCACAGAAACTCCAGAAAACAACCAGAAAATGGAGATGCCAAACATCAAACTCTTAGAGCTAGGCAGAAAAGAGTCAGGAGGTTGACTGGCTCTTTAAATAAATCTACAGGCCCTCGGCTTTTCAAATAATGGGAGGAGTGGGGCAGAGGACAGTATGAACTCATAAATTAAGAGTAAGAAGGGGAAAGTAACCACAAAAATTAAATAAATTAAAAGAGATCATTTGTGCCAATTAAATAATTGGGAAGATTTTTTTAAAATTATAAATTACCTAAACTAGGTCAAGGAGACATTTAAAAGCCTAAAAAAGTCAATAACAAAAAAAAAAGTCAGGCACAAGAAGTTTCATAGAAACAATTTAAATAATATAAAAACTATGAATTTAATATATTCTTAAATGTAAAAAAGGAGTTTTCAAAATAAAGCTAGTCTAGTTTTGATATCAAAAGCTGACACTTGCCTTCATGTCTAAAATAATCCCTCCTCCCACCTCGGTGGCCCTGGGCGGCCTGAAGGCTCTCCAGGCACCTGCCCCCCGCACAGGTGGCTGCAGGTGAGGAGGCTGTCAGACAGAGGTGAACTCCTGGACGGGAGAGGCCTGTCTCCCTTCCACAGGGTCCGGCTCAGAAATGCTCGCTTTGATGAATACAGGCATCCCCCAGTGAAGGAAGTCAGATGCCTAAGCAAGTGGAAAATAGAAGGCTTTTGGCGAGAGTGGCTACACCGCATTGAAAACATTTCGGCTGGTTCCCATTGTGCATCTGAGGAGCCACCTGGCCCCTTCTATCAAGGATTCTGAATAACACCTGCTAATTGCTGGCATTCTTGGACACTGCTGGGAAAGTCGCGGTGACCCCCCCAACCTTGTCTGCCCCTCCACCCCGTCACGGCATGTGGGGAAGGGGGCTCACCCGGCTCATGGTGGCCTTCAGCATCCTCAGGAGCAGCAGGGCCCCCTCGACGCACAGCCCGGCCCGGAGGACTTCCCCTGCGCGGTGCGCCTGCAGGAGCCCCTGCAGCGTGGCGTCCAGGCTGTCCTGAAAGAGGAGTCAGGCTGCAGAGACGCCCGCCAGGGCACGCAGTGTCCCACGGGCCCTTTCGGAAAGGCAGGACAGCAAACCCCTCGGCGGCGGCCGCTGGGGGAATTTCAGCCGCTCCGTGCATGAGGGAAACATGCATGTTCAAGAAGGTACTGAATACCCCGCCAGCAACTTGTGCCGAGTTTAGCTCTTCCAGTCTGACCACAAATACTGTCCAGTCAAGGTCAGTGATTCTTTGCAATGAGACTATAGAAGGTGCGTGCGGGCTCCAGTTCAGGGGAAGGCCAGGATCCTTGCACGCAGGCCTGACTCCGCCTCTTTGACTGGGCTTACGCAAGCTGTTCTGGCCCTTGCACCTTCGTTTCCCTCTCTGTGAAATAAAAATTGCACTATCAGCCCCATGGTCTACGGCTTATTAGAAGGTGGGATGGTGAGGGTCAGCCTGCGGAAGATGAGGATGAGGGTGATGGTTGTCATAAATATCAGGTGAGGCAAATGTGTGAAATATCTCCCATGGCTCCTGACGCCCGGCAGCGTTTGTTCCCGGGACACGTCTTGGAGCGGTGACAAGGCAGGGTTTGTGAACGTGGCACAGCATGCAGACCTTGCTTTGGAAGTGGGCTTTGGGACGCTATTATTATATATCAAGATTTAGATCTCCTGTTTGCAAAGCTATGGCCGCATCCCATGTCAATTCAGGGCAGTTCAACTCAAGTCGGTTAAGACCAAGAGACAACTCCTGATGCTGCTATTTGCCGGGTGCCCAAGAAGGTGAGTAACAGGTGGGTCTGTGGTCCAGGGGCTCAGTGCCTGGAGAGAGGCGGGCATGTCGATGTGTCCGTGCACATAAGGCAAAGGATGCCGAGGCACTGGCAAGATGGCTCCCCCTGGAGGAGGTGAGGCAGGTGATGTGGGAGGGCGAGCTCATTAAAGGCACAGGCTGGGCAAGCACAAGGCAGCTGCCTTGCTTGGAGGTGACTTGGAAGGATCCCAGCATGAGGGCTGGCAGGGAGGAAGCTGGGCAGCTGTGGGGCAGGAGACTCAGCGCATGGAAGGTTTGTATTCGAACACAGGGGAGTGCCAGGGGCATCCCTAAGGTGAGGGCATGACTGAGGCTCTGATCTGTGGGGGCAGCAATCAGTCTCCCCCTCCCCGCCTTCATCATGGATTTCTCTCGCTGTGCCCCAAGGAGAACGACTCACCAGTGGACTGATGAGAAGGGAGAGCTGCTAGGAAGAGGGGGCAGAGGTGGAGGAGGTCAAGGGTATCTGAAGAGCCAGCCAAGGTGTGGACAGCCAGGGAGAGAAGTGGGTCAGGACAGCGGAAGCGGGAAGAATTGGAGCGAGCTAATGGAGAGTCTGAGGGAACTGCCTTGGTCATGTGGCAGCAGAAAACCCAGCGTGTCACTCCATCCCTGGGGGCCCCAAGAACCTACTTTGGGCCCACCCGTCAGCTCTGTGAGTGGCGTCTGGAGGAAGAAGGCGGACACGATGAGGTAGACTTCCGGAATGTGAACGTGGTGGGCCAGAAAGTCGTTCAAGACCCGGAATCCAGGAAGCAGGCAGGGGCCCTGGTCGGGCGCGGGAGGGTGGCTCTTCAGGTTATCTATGGATCGGAAGGGGCACACAATGCCACTGAGAACAACTGCAATTGCTTCTGGCCACGGTGGGGACTGGCACACGAGGGAATCCCCTGCCACCCACTCCCCCCAGAAATGCCGGAGAGAAATACACGCTGTCACACAGGGGCACCGAAAATGCTCAGCAAGGAGCCTTTCCCGATTCCTGACATGCGCACCCATCAGGATGTCCGAGCCTTCTGCGCAGCGTTCCACCCAGGATCCCGCAGACAGGCCGTCCTTAAAGCGCCCGCGCAGGGCAGGGCTCGACAAGAAGTGCAGCAGCAGCTTCAGTCCCAGCACAGTGGTGCTGGGGTGCAGGTGGCCCTGCAGGAGCAGCAGGAACCAGCCGGGCCCCAGGCTCAGGAACACCTCCTCCTTTGTCCTAGGAGACCAACAAATGCAAACGGCATGCTCAGAGATGATGAATAACATCCAGCCTCACCAGTCACCTAGGAAGGCAAATTAGGGTGAACATCTCAATACCACTTCGCAAGACACAGATTGCATTTTAAAGGAATGGTAAATGAAATGCTGGCAAAGTTGCTGCACAGTGGTTGAATTTGTCTGTGAATGGCTGAAGTGTAAGTTGGCCAAAGGTTTTCAAAGCAATTGGCAATTATGTATCAATAGATGTGAAGCCTGCAGGCCCAGTGGGAGCTGTACTCCACTGATATTCACACTCATGCAGTGTCTGATGGCCACCCTTCCAATTACAGCAATATCTATACTAATAAAAGCCTATGTGGTCATCACGCCCTCATGCCGTGACGCCCTCATGCCTCAACGAGCGATCACCAGGAGGCTGTGTGCATGTGGGCGGGGCTGCGTGAGCTGCAAGGCGCATGCAGGTGGGCAGGGACTTGACCAGGAGGTGCATCGGGGGAGCGGATGGCTGCTGCCGCTGCCCAGGGCTGACCCGAGGCTCAGGCAAGCTGTCGATAGCGGGCCAGCCCAAGGCTCAGGCAAGCCGCTGCCCAGGGCTGGCCAGTAGGTATGATGCGCACTGACCACCAGGGGACAGACGCTCAACGCAGGAGCTGCCAAGCGACAGCAACCTTGCAGAGTGCCCTCTCGCACTCCAGGACCCCTCAGGGAATGTCGGAGAGCCGGTTTTGGCCCGATATCCGCAGGCCAGGCTGAGGGACCCCACCTGCCGGAGGGAACTGGCTCACTCTACAGATACCCTGCAAGTCCCGGCACCGCCCCAGGTGCAGCCAGCTGGGGAGGGACCATGGGAGGTTGGCTTCAGGGTGTGTCTGGCCCATCTCACCCAGTCCCATCCTGCCAGCCACCTTCTAATTAATTTCCTTTCAATGTGCACGAATCTGTGCACTGGGCCTCTAACAGTCATATAAAACACATAATGGTTATTTACCTCCCTTTTGAAATACACTGGTCAAAACTAATCTAAACGGAATGGTCCAAAGTGTCTGCATCTTTATCAGTTTAGGCCAAAAAAATTACATGATTTACTGTCAGGTCCAAAAATGAATTTTAAAATGATGAGTCTGGCTAATACAGACTTGCTAGAGGGAACTGGAGAGCAGGGAGATGGGCAGCAACCCTCAGAGGCAATGGCTCAGCTAAGGACCTGGCCTCCTGGGAGCCATGGAAGGTCTGCCTGTCCCAGACAGTGTTCTCAGCATCAGCTGCCAGTCTAGGCATGGTGAGGGCGTGGCCACTGGGCTAGGAATCAACAGACTGTTCTGTCTTCTAGCCCCATCTCTGAATTAACTAAGTGCATGACTTTGGTAGAACTCTTGATGTGCTCTGGTTATTTCCTCAATGATGGTGACGGTGATGGTGATGAGGATGAGAATTGTGATGGTGATGAGGGTGATGGGTGATGGTGATGAGGATGATGATGGTGATGAGGATGAGGGTGATGGGTGATGGTGATGAGGATGAGGGTGAGGGTGAGGATGAGGGTGATGGTGATGAGGATGAGGGTGATGGTGATGATGATGATGGTGATGAGGATGAGGGTGATGGTGATGGTGATGGTGATGATGGTGATGATGAGGTGATGGTGATGGTGATGGGGATGATGGGGATGAGGATGATGGTGATGGTTATGAGGATGAGGGTGATGGTGATGAGGGTGATGGTGATGAGGATGAGGGTGATGGTGATGGTGATGAGGATGAGAGTGAGGGTGATGGCGATGGTGATGAGGATGAGGGTGATGGTGATGAGAATGATGGTGATGGTGATGATGGTGATGAGGATAAGGGTGAGGGTGATGGTAATGAGGATGATGGTGATGAGGATGATGGTGATGGTGATGAGGATGAGGGTGAGGGGATGGGGATGATGATGATGAGGATGATGGTGATGGTGATGAGGATGAGGGTGAGGGTGATGGGGATGAGGGTGAGAATGAGGGTGATGGTGATGAGGATGAGGGTGATAAGGATGATGGTGGTGCTTGTGGTGATGGTGATGATGGTGATGATGGTGATGGGGGTGATGAAAATGAGTTTGATGCTGGTGGTGATGGTGATGATGGTGATGATGGTGATGGGGTGATGAGGATGAGTTTGGTGCTGGTGGTGATGGTGATGATGGTGATGATGGTGATGGGGGTGATGAAGATGAGTTTGGTGCTGGTGGTGTTGGTGATGAAGGTGATGAGGGTGATGAGGATGAGTTTGGTGCTGGTGGTGATGGTGATGATGGTGATAAGGATGATGGTGGTGATGGTGATGATGGTGGTGTTGGTGATGATAGAAGTTCACTTATGGAGTATTTACAGTATTGTAGGCACCACACTCCAGGCTATCCGCATGTTAATTTCCATCTACAGCAAGTACTATTTTTATGTTTACATAGATGATTAGAAGAGAGGCACTGAGGCCTTAAGTTACCTCCCCAAGGACCCTGCGAACAGATCTGGGATTTGAGTCCAGGGGATCTAACATCTGAGCCCAGATGCTAAGCACTACACTACATTCCTTTTCAAACATAAGGGGAAGGAAGGGTTTAGACTAGCTCATCTCCCCAGTTCTACCATGTTTTGATTCTAGCAATGTAAAGACTTATGGGCTGGCAAATTTTTAAGCACTATCTGCAAAGCTGTTTTACTGAGGAGACCCCCCACTGCTCCCCCAAACATATATAAACACTAAAATGTCCATTTGGCAAGAGCAGGGATCTGGGCTGACATGCTCAGCACCATGTCCTCACATGAAGGCACAGTGTCTGGCACATAGTAGGTGCTCAACAAATAGCTGTTAAATAAATGACTCCAGGGTTGAAGGTAAAGCAATCAGTGGGAGAGTTGATGGAATGTTATGATTATACATTGTTTTGAAAGTTGATTGAAGGCAGATACTTCTTTTTCCAACTTGGGAAAATAACGAGGTAACTAACAGTAAAGAGCAGGAGAATTTGGCAAGCCTTTTCCTTGATCAATGTTATTTAGGCTAACCATTTCTCCATTCTATTGTCTGCCAAGTAAAGGACATCAAAATTAGTAATTGTCACAACTGCCAAAACAATAACAATTATACTGGAGCAATGGTGACAAAAGGAGTTTATTGTAATTATACCAAATCTGTTTCGAGTTACTATGCCATTAAACATTTTCATCGGAATATCTTAGGGCAAGGTCTGCTTTATCGGGTGGAGAGAATATAATTTTCTTTCTGACTAGTGCAGGAAACACACTGCAGACAGCTGACTCTGAGAACTAGCTTTTCATTAAGGAAAGGTTTTAACACCGCACCCTGGATGAGGCAACCTAATGCCAAATCGCGCTTCCTGGAGCTACTTACTCAGAGGACAGATGAAGCTGGGAGAAAGATACTACACCGAGCAGCATCTCCAGCAGCTGGTTTCTGAGCCAGATTGTCTTTCCAGATGTTTGGCTTCCAGCTAAAAAAGAGGCCATTTAGATTTGAGAGGGAACGGATGTAAAGAGACTTATTTTCTGCAGTAAGCATCCCAGTCACCAAATGCTTATTTCATTCAGGCATTAGCCCATGGAGGGGACTCCAAATTTTGTCATTCGGTTCTAGACTTCAGTACAACGCTTTTAAAATATTTTCAGAAAATATTCTTAAAGTCACCTCTAACTAGAGATGTTTTCAATCTCCCTTCTTTCACACACATACACACACACAATCCTTAACATGTATCTTCCAGAAGAGGAGTCCTTTAATTATCATGGGCTGCAATGTTTCTTGAGCATCTAAACTGGCGGGTCTAGCGAGGCATTGGAGGTAGCGGGTGAGGACCCTGGTTCTCCACCTTGGGCCCTGCTCTCCAGCAGCTCCCAGGCGAGGCTTTGGCACGCCGATGCTGCAGTAAAAATAGAGCCTGAGGAATAGCAAGAGGTTACAGATCCAGTGGGGAAAGGAGCTGTACTTCTGAATGTCATTATAGCCCCAAGGGACAGGTTAACACTGTCTCAACAGGTGATATTCTCACAAAAGGGTCTGAATGGAGTCCATATAAGAAGGGCGGTTGACTCATTTTCCATTCATTCACTCCCTTGGTTGGCCGATTATTTTACAGCCCACTGTGGGCACAGACCCCATGCTGTAGCGATAGACCTGATGACGCTGTGGAAGACGTGGCGTCAGATCCCCCTCTATTTGGATTCTGGCCCACGCTCTTATTAAGGCCCTAATATCTGAGCCTCAGTTTCCTCATCTGCAACATGGAAATGGTAATGCCTACTTTTCCGTCTAGATCTAGGAGAAGAGAGAACTTGTTTAGACTGAGCAGTGCTGGCCAGGCGAATCTTTTGCATCGGCCCTGTCCATGCTGTAGCCACCAGCCTCCTGTGGTTATCAAGCCCTGGGAATGTGGCTGGTGTGACTGAGGGGTGGACTTTTTCACTGCACTTAGTTTCAAGTAATTAAAATGGCACATGGGTTTGAGGCATGGCTGGGCCTGAGGCCCCCCGCTGGGCTACAGGAAACTGTGTGCTATCTGGAAGCCATTCCAGGCCGGAAAGAGAGAACATGCAGTTTAACTGGATGTGTAACCCTAACCATAACGCTATGACCTCACAAGCCCCTATTTGGGAACAACCCTCAAACCGGTGCCTTCCCCTCCTTCGTCTCAGCCCCTCCCGCCACCGCCTGGCCCACCACATGTGGCTCTCAGCTGGTGGCCTGGAGCGGTCTCCTCACCAGGCCCTGAGGGCTCCGGGGCCCCATCTGCGCAGATCTGCCGCTCATCCACCGAGGCGGGCTGGAGGGTGTACACCACGAACAGCGCGACCCTTAACAGAGAGGACAGGCTCAGGCGGGCTCAGCCATGTTGCTGAACACACGTGACGGTTTTCTACACAGAACACCCCAATGCGGCTGCAAGGCAGGGTTCGAGGGGAGCACGCTATTCTGTGGTTAATACAGTATTTCCAGAGACTTCTACTGTTTGTCAGGATTCATCAGAGCAGTTAACTTGTGCTCTGCCAGATCAGCCGAGCCGATGGCGGTGAAGATGGACGAGGTTAAATGTCACGGGCTGGGCTGTTGGGAAGTCTGCAGAAGGCAGGCGCCCTGAGTCCTCAGCCGGTGGGGACGGCTGTGCCCTGGAAAGTCTTGAATTCCTGGCACAACCGGTGTGTCAGCACCGGGGAGCGGGGCGCCCACAGCCCTGCCGGGGTCTTGCACATGCACCCTCCTCTGAACAGAAATCTGGACCGTGCCCCGCACTGAAGGGGAGGGATGCTGGGTGAGTGTGCTCAGGGGAGGCTGAGCCTAGTCCCTGGTAAGCCAGCCCGGGCCCTGCCTTGCGCTGGGCCGCTGGGTGCAGTACCTGAGCAAGTCCCGGACACTGAAGTGGCCCCTCAGCTGCCAGCCCAGGATGGCGATGATGGCGGGGATCCTGGAGGGGGCGAGGCCCGGCTCACTGAAGAGGAAGACGAGCCTGGGTATCAGCTGGGCCTGGTGGGCCACCCCAGCACTCCGGGGCCCTTCCCTGCGAGCCAGGAGAGAGGCGGTGAAAGCTTGGACTGGAATGAACCAAATTTGTTGTGTTTCTGCTGAAAAGGTGTTCCAGGCCGGCGCGCTCTATGGCCCTCGGGCGCCAAGGCCGCCAGCCGCCCATCGAGTATGTGTCTGCGAGTGCGAGGCGCTGGGGAGGAGGCTCCGCGCCCTCCGCCCCGGAAACTGCCTTCAAAGGCAGCTACTGAGGCTTCATGCCAAGCCTGGGGGAACTAAGGGTGGTCTCGGGGACTCGGAGCAAAAATAGCCGACTGGAGTGTGACCCTGAGCACCCCCACACCCAGGCCCGGCCGGCGAGCCGGCTGGTGGGCGCTCTTCCTGCTGCCCCAAGCCACCAAGTGGATGAGCACTCCGCTGGGTCAGGGGACAAGGCAGAATTCCAGCATTCTGGGCCCCTCCTCCAGCTCATCACATGCTCTTTCTAGTAAATTCTACTCCCTCCTCCTCCCTCCCCCAGAAAACAGCTCCGGGTGCATGCTCACCTCAGAACTATCAGGTGCAGAGAGAAAGTGGGAATGGGAAAGAAAGCAAAGGTGGAGGGAGGTGAAATGGGTGGAAGGCTCCTTCCTGAAGTGCCTTTTAGCGCTAACGTCTGCCACATTCCGCGTCCCTGACACTCCAGAGAGGCAGAGCCAGCCCTGTTCTGTGTGTCTGTTGCTTGTGAGCACCGCCCCCCCCCCCTCCCATCTTTCCTGTGCTTTCTCAGGGCAGCGCTGAGCAGACTGCTTTCTGCATTTGTCTCCCCTGCTGCCCGCAGGCCTCATTCCCCTCTCCCCCTGCGGCCCCAGAAGCCTGTGAAATGCAATGGGGACACGTTGCCTCCCCTGCCTCCCTCCTCCCTTATCCTGATCACAGCCCCTGGGTTTCTTCGGGAACCACTCCTTCCTAGCTCCCCTCCACTCCCAGGGGTGCAGTCCTGCTCCTGCTCCAGCCTGTGGGGGACCTAGCAGCCCTCCCTGCTCTGTGCTAAGCCCAGGAGGGGCCCTGGGGCACCTGCAGCGCCTGCCACAGAGGCTGCGGAAAGGACACAGCAGGAAGAAAGCAGAGACTAGATGGGGACAGACCTCAGATAAAGGGGTGTGAGTGGCCCAGCCCCAGGGCAGCTCAGCCCCTTCAACTGTGTGAGCAATGAATTCCTTTCTCCACTTCCTCCTGCCCCTCCTCTCTCTTCCTTCCCTGCCTTGGTGGGAGTGCAGTTCCACCACTTGCGACCTAAAGCACCGGACTGCCCTGCCTCCTAGGTGACTGGCGCCCGGACTGCCCTGCCTCCTCGGTGACTGATACCCGGACTGCCCTGCCTCCTAGGTGACTGACACCCAGACTGCCCTGCCTCCTAGGTGACTGACACCCAGACTGCCCTGCCTCCTAGGTGACTGACACCTGGACTGCCCTGCCTCCTAGGTGACTGACACCCGGACTGCCCTGCCTCCTAGGTGACTGACACCCGGACTGCCCTGCCTCCTAGGTGACTGGCGCCCGGACTGCCCTGCCTCCTAGGTGACTGACACCCAGACTGCCCTGCCTCCTAGGTGACTGACACCCGGACTGCCCTGCCTCCTAGGTGACTGGCGGGAGACACCAGCGGAGAGCGGGTGGGAGAGGTGTGTCCCTTCTGCTGGCCCACTGAGCCCTGACGCCAGAGCCAGGAAGCTGCTTCCCAGGCCCCAGTCCAGCAGGGGAGACACACATGCGCACATGCGTGAGCCACGGGGAAGGTGCCGCTATAGACTGAATGCTGGGACCCCCAAACTGTGTTGTTTTTTTGGTTAATCCTCACCCCAGGATATTTTTCCACTGATTTTTTTTTTTTTTTGAGAGAGTGGAAGAGAGGGGTAGAGACACAGAGAAAGAAACATCCACGTGAGAGAGACACATCGCTTGGTTGCCTCCCACACGCGCCCTGACCAGGGCCGGGGAACAAGCCTCTAACTGAGGTACATGCCCTTGACCGAAATTGAACGCGCGACCCTTCAGTCCGCGGGCCAAAGCTCCATCCACTGGGCCAAACCGCTAGGGCTTTCTGTTGTGTTGCTCGTTATTCCCTAAATTCTTATGTGGAAACCTACTCCTGGGCAGTGGGCTTTGGGAGGGGATTAGGTCGTGAAGGTGATGCCTCGTGATGGGATTTGTGCCCTCACAAAGGAGACCCCAGCGAACCCCAGCCCCTCCCCCGGTGCAGGCACAGTGAGAAGACAGCCACCTCTACATCCGGAGGTGGGGTCCCCCCCAGACACTGATCTACCATCTTAGACTCTCAGCCTCCAGACTGGGAGGGATAGAGTCCTGCTGTTTATCAGCACCCGTCCTCATCCCCGGCAGTTTTGTTACAGAAGCCTGAGCCATCTCAGCTTTACGTGCTGCCTCAGGGGACGTGCACTCAGGGAGCGGGTGGGTGAGGGCCGTGGGCATGCCCTGCCCTCTGAGTCCCTTTTCTGGTGAGAAGCCTTTGCTTCTAGTGTCCAGCGGCCGAAGCCCAGCCTACCTTGGCGACCGGAGGATTTCCAGGAGGTGGGAAAAGAGGGACTGCTCCACGCTGTCTGCGGCTCTCATCCAGAGCTGGAAGACAGAAGCGCCGGTGAAGCAGGGCCCGAGAATGGCCTCCGGCAGCGCGAGTGCATAGCGCGCTGGCCTGGTCTCCTCGGCCTGGAGTCACCAACCCAGTTTCCCCTCTGGAATCGGACCCGAGCTCCTGGCTGCGTGGAGGGCTTTGCCCGGGGGAAGCTCAGACACCACGTCTCTCCTCATCTCTGCGGTGCCCAGGCCCAGGCCCTGCAGCCCGGGGTCCCCACACCAGACTCATCTCAGCCACAAGGCCAATGCCCGTGTTCCCACTCCAGAGATGAGAAAACAGAGGCCGAGACAGACCAATCGAGTGACAGGTCCCATTCACACCAGCAAGTGGCCGGACTGGAATTAGAAGCGGGCCTTCCCTTTCCGGTTTTACCCTAGAGTAACTAAACACCCGATTTGTGGTGCAACACTTTCTCCACAGAACCTGCAGCACAGCCCACCCCCTCCTCCTGCGCAGCGGGACCTGACCGACGGCCACAGAGGGGAAGCCCTGGGGTCCCGGGGGTGAGCTGTCACTGAGGCTGTTTTCATTCACAGTGAACAAGGGCAGCTGCTCTCTGTCCTCTGCACCAAGTGGATGGCGATCCCCCGTGTCTCATTTCCATTCCCTTTAGAGGCTTCTATGTCTGATCTCTAAACACAGTCATTTCCTAAGGCCCCAAACCAGATGTGGGATGAGAACAGTGCGTTCATCTGGCACCAAAAAGAGCTCACACTCACAAATTACCCCACTGGCAGTGGCGAGACGTGCGGGGCAAAGTCCAAAATGATGTCTGCATGCAGCAGCGAGAAGATTGAGGCTCCGAGACACTAAGAGACTTGCCTGCCGACCCTCATGTACTCATCGGCAGAGACTGGCTTCAAAGCCCTGTCTGTCTAACTCCCTTTTGCCTCCTCCCTGTGGCCCCGACAGCCATCTCCTGGAGACTGACATACAGGGTCAGTAATGGACCTCACGCGATGACACAGGTGGCCGTGGGTCGGTAACGGTCCTCACGTGATGACACAGGTGGCTGTGGGTCAGTAATGGACCTCACGTGATGACACAGGTGGCCGTGGGTCAGTAATGGACCTCACGCGATGACACAGGTGGCCGTGGGTCAGTAATGGACCTCACGCGATGACACAGGTGGCTGTGGGTCAGTAATGGACCTCACGCGATGACACAGGTGGCCGTGGGTCGGTAACGGACCTCACGCGATGACACAGGTGGCCGTGGGTCGGTAATGGACCTCACGCGATGACACAGGTGGCCGTGGGTCGGTAACGGACCTCACGTGATGACACAGGTGGCCGTGGGTCAGTAATGGACCTCACGCGATGACACAGGTGGCCGTGGATCGGTAACGGACCTCACGTGATGACACAGGTGGCCGTGGGTCAGTAATGGACCTCACATGATGACACAGGTGGCCGTGGGTCAGTAATGAACCTCACATGATGACACAGGTGGCCGTGGGTCAGTAATGAACCTCACGTGATGACACAGGTGGCCGTGGGTCAGTAATGGACCTCACATGATGACACAGGTGGCCGTGGGTCAGTAATGAACCTCACGTGATGACACAGGTGGCCGTGGGTCAGTAATGGACCTCATGTGATGACACAGGTGGCCGTGGGTCAGTAATGGACCTCACGCGATGACACAGGTGGCCGTGGGTCGGTAACGGACCTCACGCGATGACACAGGTGGCCGTGGGTCCATGCTCTTGCAGGGGAAGCAGGAGAGCCGCAGTGACCCAAGTCTATCAGGAGGCCAGTGTAGGCAGAAACCATCCCTCTGGGATCCGCAGGGCCTGGCATCACACCTACCACGTGGTGGCCACTTACAAAGAGTCCATTAGTTTTTTAAGAGTGAATGTACAGAAAATCCAGGTGAAATGAGCGCGCTGTGCCAAGCCAGAAGCAGGCTGGCAGAGTCCCAGCCCTGCAAGCTCACTCCTGCTCAGTACACAGAGTGGGCACTGCCACCTGCAAAGCCTGTGTGGGCTGCGGGGGCTCCAGTCAGGCACCTCGAGGCACACGTCGAGGGCCCTGCACACGCGGCATCTTCACTCACAAAGGCAGTCCCTGAACAAAGGCCATGCCGGTGTGGGAGCTGGGAAACTGAGCACGCAGGCATGAACCCAGCAATCTCCTTGCTGCTGTGCCCCTGCCCCTCCCCACAGCCGAGCCCCCTCCCTTCCAGGGCCTTGGAACAGTACCAGGTGGCCAGAGCACATCGGACGCTGCCTCGCTCTTTCAGAAATCCCTTTACATTGCACCACACGGGTTGGGAAATGCAGACAGTTGAATCTTCTGCTGCTTATCCTGTCTTACAAGCCCTACTAAGGACTGCACTGAGATGTCTGACTGCCTTAAATAGCAAATGGATCATGTGTCCAACTGTGCCCTCTCCCACGCCGAGCCCACGGCACATGCAGCCATGATCTGCCTGTCCCTGTTAAAAACCAGAAACCTAAGACTTGCTTACCCTCAACCTCCTGTCCCTCCTGCTCCTCATCTCCCCTCCCCCTCCCTCTCCCCTGTCTGTCCAGTCATACAGACCCTTCTCCTGCTCCTCAACTCCCCTCCCCCTCCCTCTCCACTGTCTGTCCAGTCATACAGATCCCCCTTCTCCTGCTCCTCAACTCCCCTCCCCCTCCCTCTCCACTGTCTGTCCAGTCATACAGATCCCCCTTCTCCTGCTCCTCAACTCCCCTCCCGCTCCCTCTCCACTGTCTGTCCAGTCATACAGACCCTTCTCCTGCTCCTCAACTCCCCTCCCCCTCCCTCTCCACTGTCTGTCCAGTCATACAGATCCCCCTTCTCCTGCTCCTCAACTCCCCTCCCGCTCCCTCTCCACTGTCTGTCCAGTCATACAGACCCTTCTCCTGCTCCTCAACTCCCCTCCCCCTCCCTCTCCACGGTCTGTCCAGTCATACAGATCCCCCTTCTCCTGCTCCTCAACTCCCCTCGCTCCCTCTCCCCTGTCTGTCCAGTCATACAGATCCCCCTTCTCCTGCTCCTCAACTCCCCTCCCGCTCCCTCTCCACTGTCTGTCCAGTCATACAGATCCCCCTTCTCCTGCTCCTCAACTCCCCTCCCCCTCCCTCTCCACTGTCTGTCCAGTCATACAGATCCCCCTTCTCCTGCTCCTCAACTCCCCTCCCGCTCCCTCTCCACTGTCTGTCCAGTCATACAGATCCCCCTTCTCCTGCTCCTCAACTCCCCTCCCGCTCCCTCTCCACTGTCTGTCCAGTCATACAGATCCCCCTTCTCCTGCTCCTCAACTCCCCTCCCCCTCCCTCTCCACTGTCTGTCCAGTCATCACAGATCCTCCTTCTCCTGCTCCTCAACTCCCCTCGCTCCCTCTCCACTGTCTGTCCAGTCATACAGATCCCCCTTCTCCTGTAACCGATTTTCTTGTCTCCGAACCCACCCTCTTTTTTAAGGACTTGTGCTGTTGATAGTTGATTCTCCCACTGGTATTTTAACCACCTTTTTCCACTCCTTCCTCCTCTCGGCCTACAACCAGACTCGTCTCCTATCTTAAGCCCTGAAACTCCCTCCATTTTCTTCTGTCTTCTTCTTCAAAAGCCTGCCTCTCTCCCCTCCTCTCCACTCTTCACCTTCCTCTGACCCCTTCTTTATTTTTCATTAGTCTGTCATCACCTCCAAGTGACCTCCAAATACAATACACACATCACTGCCCTCATTTACTTGAAACTCTCCTCGTAATCTTAATGTTTATTTTGTTTTACTTTGGTGTTTACTGGCTGCTTGTTTTCTTAGCCTCAGCTTTAAAAGCACCAGCTCACTCGAGGACGCCGGTTCCCAGGGCGGGTGGTGCATGGTGGTTCCAGGAGCAGCTGGGAGCTTGGTGGTCCTGCACAGGCAGCTGCTGGGACAGGGACAGGGGGTTGGGGGGGCAGGGATGCCTGGACCCAGCGGCTGGGCCTGGCGCGGTGTTTGGGAGGGGCGTGCTCTCTGGTCTCTGCGTGCAGGAAAGCGTGTGCCGAGGCAGCCGGGTGCCAGGCCTTGCCGGCGGCCTTCACAGTCCCTGCGCGCATCTCAGACCCAGGCCACAGGGCCTTCCTGGCCCGGCTCCATTCGCTGATAATTTCCTTAGGACTTGGAGAGCTACAGTAATGAATAGGATTGGCCTTCTCTTTTGAAGTTCCCATACTGTCCTTTTTGGCTCAGATTAGCTAATAAAATAACCTGGGAGTGCCCCTTTTTCAGTTTCCTGGAAGAGTTTTTAAGGCTGGGAGGGCCTGCTTCCTGACAGGTGGAACTTCTCTACGGACACCCGGGCCGCCACCTTCCTTGTGGATTTTGTTTGTAAGATTTTAAAGCACTGGCTCCAGCCCTAGCTGGTTTGGCTCAGTGGATAGAGTGTTGGCCTGTGGACCGAAGGGTTCTGGGTTTGATTCCGATCAAAGGCACGTACCTCAGTTGCAGGCTCTTCCCTGACCCAGGCCCTGGTCAGGGCGGGTGCAGGAGGCAACCAATCAATGTGTTTCTCCCACATCGATATTTCTCTCTGTCTTTCCCTATGTCTTCCACTCTCTCTAAAAGTCAATGGAAAAATGTAATTGAGGATTAAAAATAAATCAATAAATATGATTCCATTTATTTGATGATTATGGGACCATTTGAGTTTTTTTATTTCTTTTTGAGTGAGTTTGGGAAACTTACATTTTCTTGGAGATTGTTCAGATGAGCTAAGGGTTCACATTTATTGGCACAAAGATGCCAGCCCTACTCTCCTGTTCCCCCTCACCCTGCTCATCCCGAGGATCTCCCTCCTTCCCCTCACCCTGCTCATCCCCATGATCTCCCTCCTTCCCCTCACCCTGCTCATCCCCTGGATCTCCCTCCTTCCCCTCACCCTGCTCATCCCCTGGATCTCCCTCCTCCCCCTCACCCTGCTCATCCCCATGATCTCCCTCCTCCCCTCACCCTGCTCATCCCCATGATCTCCCTCCTTCCCCTCACCCTGCTCATCCCCATGATCTCCCTCCTCCCCCTCACCCTGCTCATCCCCATGATCTCCCTCCTTCCCCTCACCCTGCTCATCCCCTGGATCTCCCTCCTTCCCCTCCCCCTGCTCATCCCCTGGATCTCCCTCCTTCCCCCTCACCCTGCTCATCCCCTGGATCTCCCTCCTCCCACTCGCCCTGCTCATCCCCTGGATCTCCCTCCTTCCCCCTCACCCTGCTCATCCCCTGGATCTCCCTCCTTCCCCTCACCCTGCTCATCCCCTGGATCTCCCTCCTTCCCCTCACTGTGCTCATCCCCATGATCTCCCTCCTTCCCCTCACCCTGCTCATCCCCTGGATCTCCCTCCTCCCACTCCCCCTGCTCATCCCCTGGATCTCCCTCCTTCCCCTCACCCTGCTCATCCCCTGGATCTCCCTCCTCCCACTCACCCTGCTCATCCCCTGGATCTCCCTCCTTCCCCCTCACCCTGCTCATCCCATGGATCTCCCTCCTTCCCCTCACCCTGCTCATCCCATGGATCTCCCTCCTTCCCCTCACCTTGCTCATCCCCTGGATCTCCCTCCTCCCACTCGCCCTGCTCATCCCCTAGATCTCCCTCCTTCCCCTCACCCTGCTCATCCCCTAGATCTCCCTCCTTCCCCTCACCTTGCTCATCCCCTGGATCTCCCTCCTCCCACTCGCCCTGCTCATCCCCTGGATCTCCCTCCTTCCCCTCACCCTGCTCATCCCCTGGATCTCCCTCCTCCCACTCGCCCTGCTCATCCCCATGATCTCCCTCCTTCCCCTCACCCTGCTCATCCCCTGGATCTCCCTCCTCCCACTCACCTTGCTCATCCCCTGGATCTCCCTCCTTCCCCCTCACCCTGCTCATCCCCTGGATCTCCCTCCTTCCCCTCACGCTGCTCATCCCCTGGATCTCCGTCCTTCCCTCACCTTGCTCATCCCCTGGATCTCCCTCCTCCCACTCGCCCTGCTCATCCCCTGGATCTCCCTCCTTCCCCCTCACCCTGCTCATCCCCTGGATCTCCCTCCTTCCACCTTGCCAGCATTATTTCTCGTCCTTCCTGCCTTTTATCCTGACCAATCTCAGCAGTTTATTCTAGTAGAGCTAGTTATTGGCCTCGTTGATCCTTTCTGTGGCTATTTCTTTCCTATTAAAACAGTTGATGTTCTCATCTTTATTATTCCCTCTTTCTTTCTTGGAATTTAGTTTGTGGTTTTCTGTTTTGTGTTGTTTTTCGGTCATTCTCACTTTTTACCCTGAAGCCTCTGTTCATGAACTTAGAACGTTCTCTTTCTGACAGGGACGTTGAGGGCTATAAATTTCCTCCATGTCCAGCTCCCAGCAGCCTCCCCACTGTGCTTCGATATATAGTGTTTTCCTTGTCGTTCGGTCTAAACCAATTCTCATTTGAATTATAATCCTCATTGATCCTCTTTACCTCACTGCCTTATGGCAACTCAGGTTTCAAACTCTCCCACTGGATTTCTACAACAATCTACGGACCATCTCCCTGCCTGTGGGTCTTACCCCCTGAGAAATAGACCTAAAGTAAAATTCTAATGTGTCATTCTCTAGCTAACACCCCAAGGTATCAGCAATTTAGCAAACTTATCAATAATCCAAAATTTATTTATAAAGCCTTTAATAATTCCAAGGAATTTTTTAATTGAGGGGAATGTATGCACAAAGGTGCTGTGTATAACAGTGCTCATTTATAACAACAATATATGGACATAACCTAGGAGTTTGACAACACAGGAATGATGTCAGGCACAGCACGGATTCCATCCTGACCGCGGAACAATGCTTGCAAAGTCCATAATCTGTACATATAAAAGCCTAAGCAACTGAACGACAGAACGACTGAACAACCAGTCAACCGGTCACTATGACACACACTGACCACCAGGGGACAGACTCTCAATGCACAGGATCGGGCTCCCTCCTGTCTGGATTGGGCCTGCGGGGATCGGGCGATACCGGCTATCTGACATCCCCCGAGGGGTCCCGGATTGTGAGAGGGTGCAGGCCAGGCCGAGGGACCCTCTAGTAAATTGATAAATGTTTATGTTAAATGGGAAAGGATAGGACTAATAATATCCACACCAAGATCATAACTAATAAAAAATGTAACTGATAGAAAATGTAACAGTACTAATACAAAGCTTACAAAGCATGCACTTGAGGTTGACAACAGTTGTCTTAGTCTCAGAAATACTCCCGCCCCCCCGTACTTTTATCTAATTTAAAGTATTCTGTAATAAGCATATATTATTTCTAACTTTAAAAAGTTTTTAAAAATACTTCCCTGGACTCTGGCACACATGGACTAAAATGCATGTCCTGTGGCTCAGTCTTTAGCCCGTCTCCACCCTCCCCCTCTGCCTCATCTCCTGGCAGGCACTCCCCAAGCCCCTTGCTCTCAGTCCTCTGCTTTCATCCCCCAGGTGTGCGAATAGCACTGCCCTGTGCCTGCCTCCCTCCCACCAGCACACTGGACCTCCTGCATGTGTCCAGGCTCGGCAGCTGCATGGAGGGGCTGCCTCCTGTCATCACCGCCCCCAGGGACCTCGCCAGCCGGCCCAGCGTTCACTCGGTCAAGGACGCTTCCTCCATGGGCCTTTCCACCTCAGTCTGTGCTTCCTCACGGCCCTCGGCCCCTCAGCATCCTCAGTCACTCCTTTAAGGGAGTTTGTGAATGGCAGGCACCAAAGGAATCGGCTCACACTCTTTGACCCCCATATATATAGACCCAGCCTACAGTTCCAAAAGCCTTTCCCATGTTGCATCTGGCTTATAGGAGATGCTGACCTCTATTTCACCATCGAAAACTGCAACTCAGAGAGGCCAGGAGACTTGCCCGGGCCACTGGGGGAGGGGTTCCATTATGAAGCTGGCCCTCCGCTCTCAAGCCTTTGGGGTTTCCCCTCACAACCATCCGGCCATCAGGAAGCCAGGCTCCCCCCTCACACACCCCTGCAGGCTCCCCCCCCACCTCCCGCTTACCTCGAAGTTGCAGAGGATGTGCTGGAAGACCCCGACGTTGGTGCGGGCGGGGGGCCCGAAGCCCAGCTCGGCAGTGCCCGCGATGGCCAGGATCAGCTGGAAGACGCGGTGGGTGAGCAGAGAGCTCTTTTTCCTCAGGAGAAACGCCATCACCTGCAAGGTCAATGCACAAGCAGCTGGCGCCCCAGTGCCTCTGAGGCCTCTCCTTCGCCCGCTGTCCCGCGCCTTTGCTGAGCCCGCCTGGAACCCTGCTTGGAGCGCCTGTGTTCCCGAAGCAGCTCATACACCAACCGCCGCGCTGCTTCCCCACCGCTGCCCACCTGTCCGTCCCTGTGACCGACCCTCCACAGGGCCTGCTCCTCCCTCCCGACTCTTCCTCGGACTTTGCAAGCATTGTTCCGCGGTCAGGATGGAATCTGTGCTGTGCCTGACATCAAACCAGAACGCCCCTCATGCTCTCTCCTGGTTTCCTCCCGATGCTCAGGGCTCTTTCTCCTCCACCTTACCGGACCCTACACTCACAGCCATCCCATACATGCTGCCATATCACCAGGAAGACACCAACTCCCCACGAACCCTGATAACCCCATCACTCCGGCTGCAGCCACCAGACGTGCCCCTGTACTGCGCCAGACCCTGGGGACTGGCAGCTTCCGGCACCCGTGCCGGGGGCGGCACTGGCATCCAGTGGCCCGGCCCATCTCAGACACCAGTACGATGGAGCCCCAGCCTCTTGTTGCTGTTGACCTCCGCCTCACAAAAGTCAGGATGTGTAGCCAACCACTGGCATCGGGTTCTCACCCATCCATCCCCTCCGGATTCCCAGCTCAGCTCTCCCACAGCTCAGGTCCTTGCGCCCCGATCTGAACCCGTCCACCCCTTTCCCCATCCTCTCAGGCCCCTTTCCATGTGCCATTGGGAAGTCGTCCTTGTCTTACAGCCCGAATGTCTGTGTTCTTCCAAAATCTGTGTGCTGAAACCTTCACCTGGCAACGCGATGATATTTGGAGCTGGGTCCTTCGTGGTGTAGTTAGGAAGAGATGGGGTCCGAGCGTGGAGCCTCATAAAGGGGACCGGTATCCTTACAAGAGGCATGAGACCTTGCCTCTCTCTGCTCTCACCATGTGAGGACCAGTCAGACACTGGCCTCCGCAATCCAGAAAAGGGCCCTCTCCCAACCTGACCCGGCTGGCGCCCTGGCCTTTGACTTCCCAGCCTCCAGAACTAAGTGAAAACGAATGTCGGTTGTTACCAGCTACCCAGTCTATGGCATTATGTCATAGCAGCCGAAAATCAGACAACTGTGACCGTCAAACACTCAGGATCTTTTTAGATTGTTCTGGTCCGTCCTCTGACACATCTGAAATCTGGCCGCACCCCCGCCCTCCTCCCCACCAGCACACAATTAGGAGGCCGAAAGCTGCTTGAGAAAAGTCACCCGCACTGGCTGGTTCACTTTACACTATTGGTCCAGTGTCCAGTGGTACGCCGTCTAACTCTGTTTCTCTAGCAAGCTGGTTCTCCTGTCCGAAAGACAGCGATTTCATCTCTTCTTCCTCCCCCAACCTCCTTCCCTTCTGCCACCCACCTCCTACTCTCATACTCTGCTGAGCAGACAGAGCCATCCGACATGAGCGTTCTCGCCTTCCCACCGCGTCAACACAGGCCTGCGCTGCATTCCTTCCTCTCACAAGCACCGTCCTACCCGGCCTCCAGCCCCCTCGCCCCCTCCTCACCTTCGCAAGGACTCTGTTTCTTAAGGTCACTCTTCTCTTCTCGAGTTCTCTCTCTCTCTCTCTCTCTCTCTTTCTTCCTTCCTTCCCTCCCTCTCGTCACTCCCTTCCACCAACAGAAGGCTCTAGTATTTCTCTCCTTAAAAATAGCCCTGCCTTGACCCCGCATCCTCTAGCTCTGACCCCACTTTGCTATCCTCTCCTCAGGCAGACCTCCTGAAAGCTCTAAGGGTGCATCTGGCTCCACGTCCTCACCTTATGTCCTCACTTCCACCCCCTTCAGCGGGTTGCTGCCTCCACCTGTCCACCTGCCTTAGCAAGGTCACCAATGACTTCCAGGTGCCACACCCCCTGGAAATATATCTGCCCTTAGATTGCCTCATTCTGAGCATTGTTTGGCTGCACTGGCCTTCTCCAAATACTTTCTTCTTTCAGAATCTTTGGCAGTTTTCTTTGGTTTATCTTCCCTCTTTCTTCTCAATCTCCTTTGTTGGCTTTAATCATATTTCCAATCTACAAGGTTAGCTCCTTGTTTCTTCCTCTTTAGTTCTCTTCGCTGTTCTCTCTACTCCTCTTTGACTATTTCATCAATTTTCTTGGATTAAATAGCATCATGATGATATTGATGACTCACATTTATACCCAGCTCAGCTTGTCCCTCTGAGCTCGAGCCATCTACCCCACTCGACAGTTTACTTTTGGTCTCACACACATTTCAAACTTAGGAGGTTCCAGGACCTCCCTCCTTCCTGCCTGCTGCCCTCTGGCACACGCACCAGCTATTCTCCTGAGCGGTCTTCCCAGACTGCTCACAAGGACCCCAAGTCTTCCCAGGTCAGGAATGCAGTCGCACAGCAGACCGGTTCTATCTCAGTCTCCTGCTCAAATCTCACCCCTCTGATCCACCTTCCACACTCGTGTCAAAGGTCATTCTAAAGCATAAATCATTCCATCTCCCTGTTCCAAGCTTCTCCATGATTACTCAGCATTTCCGAGATGAAAACACATGGTCCTTCCCTCTCCACCAGGCTGCCGTCAGTGGCTCACCCCTGTCCTTTCCCCGCAGCCATGCGGGGCAGCTGCTCATGTTTTTAATGCCAGTCTGGAATGCTAGCCTTTCCCAAACTATGAAAACCCATCCTATGAAACGCAGGATGTCACCTAGGCTGAGAAGTGGGTAGTAAGTTCGATGAAAATAACAAGTAGAAAGATATATGCTTTCCTTGTGCTCTCAAATCCACCCAGAAAATCAGCAAATAAATACAGAGTAAACATCTGAAAAATGATGAGATCCACTCCTGAGCGAGCTGGAGAGTTGAAGACCCTTGCTACCATTCTCATGGAGCATGTGCCTCGGGGCGAACGGACCACAAACCGTACGTCTGGGTCGTGCCAACTGGGCACTCAGGTTATGAAGAAGAAGAAGGGATGCGGTAGGATGGGGCTCTTTAGAAAGAGGCCAGGTAGGCAAAAAAAAATAATAATAACCTTGTTTCTTTACGTGAGCCTGGCATTGCCCCTCCCTTACCACTGCCCAGCCTCCCTTCTGAATTTCCATGAAGACATAAATGCCTGAAATGTTTCTTTTTTAAGCCACAAAAAGAGCTTATAGATTTCCTTCTTCTGCCACCATGTGTACATTCAAGTCCTGGATCTGATGGGTTTTTTTACTCAAATGAAGTGTACAAAGTCTTCGTCTCATAATATTTTTCTGCCTGTCCTATTAGATAGCGATGTAAATTGAATGTTGATGGCTCCCCACCAAAAAATCATATGTTGGAACCTAATCCCCAGGTGATGCTATTAGGAGGTGGGGGCTTTGGGGTGATTCAGTCACGAGGGTGGAGGCTCTAGTGGGATTAGGGTCCTTATAAGGAGACCTCAGGTGCTCCCTCACCCTCCACCTTGAGGACAAGGTGGGCCCTCACCAGACACGATCTGCCACACCTTGATCTTGGACTTCTCAGCCTCCAGAACTGCGAGAAACAAATGTCTGTTGTTTATAGCACCCCCCCCCCCCCAGTTTATAGTGTTTCATTATAACAGCCTGGACAGACTGAGACAGACAGTGATTCCTGGGAGGGAGAACCTAACCCCGTTTTGTTCGGCTGCATCCCCGGTGCCTAGCACAGGGTCTGGCTGGCTCTCAGGCAGCACTCAGCCAGCAGGAGCAGAGAAAAGAAACCCAGGGCTGCTCCTTGCCTCTCCTGCCTCTTCCTAAAAGCCCGGGCAACCCACTCCTCTGGTCCTCCAATCGCCATTCTTTTTTCTTTTTTAAAGTTGTCTTTATTGATTTTTTAGAGAGAGGAAGGGAGAGAGAGATAGAAACATCATCAATGAGAGAGAAACTGGTTGGCTGCCTCCTGCACGCCTCCTACTGGGGTCAAGCCTGCAACCCGGGCTTGTGCCCTGACCAGGAAGGGAATGGTGACCTCTTGGCTCATGAGTGGATGCCCCACCGCTGAGCACGCCAGCCGGGCCACCGCCTTTCTGTTTTCAGGAGGCGGCGCCTCTGCAGCTCCGAGCACGTCCTCTCCCCCAGGCACGTGTTCACGGGCTCCTCAGGTTCAGTGTCTCCTAAAAGGGCCTTGGTTCTGTCTGTCTGTCTGTCTCATCCTTCTCGATGTACCCACGAGAGTATATGGGGCTTTGTACCTTGGAATTGCTTTGTACCTTGGAGCTGCTTTGTACCTTGTTGGAAAAGCTCACAGTAATTATTAAGATCCCTAGCCACAGCGGACACCTAAGTGCTAAGTTGGCACGATTCCCACTGCTGCTGCCTTTGTCGGTGCAATAAAAAACTTGTACCTACAAAAGCCCCAGTTCTTGGGTTTTACTATAAACGCAGACCTACCCGTCACTATCACATTTACTGAGTGTCTGTCTGGCCGCAGCCATGCGCTGGCACCGTGAGGAGTGCCAGGCGCGGAGGCCTACAGTCCAGGGGCGACCAGCAGCCTTTACCCGGTGTGCGCATGGTGAGCCCCTGGCATCCAGTGCTGCCGGCGGCGGAGGCGGCACGTACTCAGCGCTGGGCTGGGAGCCTGACCTGGGAAGGGAAGAGGGAGTGGACCTGGGGGAGACCAGATGGCACTGCCAGCCCAGGGCACAGGTGTACCAAGTCACGTGACGTGTTTGGCTAACGGAACTGTGCAGGGCAGGGGCAGGGGCGGAGGGGAGGGGGCGCGGGGAGCGGGGAGCGGTGCAGGGTGGGAAGCGCTGTGGGCGGGAGGTGGGGCTGAAGCACCGGGGCAGCCAGTCTCCAAGGCCCTGAGAAAGCAGTCCAGGGGCCTGGGGCGAGGATTAGCGGTTAGACGCCACTGGAGAGTCCACACGGGCAGAACTGTGCCTGGTGCCCACCAGCTTCGTGGGAGCAGCCGGAGGAAGCCCCCGTCCGGCTGTGCAGCAGCCCAGACAGAGCGGGTGGGCCTGAGGTGACATCACCCCCATTTCCTTGCTTAGCCCCTGGCTTAGGGGCCAAAGGCAGGGACGCTCTCTCCCAGCACCCTGCCATGAGGAGCCACGGCAGCCTGTGTGCCCCTGACCTAGTCTAGACATGCACCGAGGCCTGCCCTGGCGCCTCCTTTCCCACTGCCTCCCAGCCGCCCAGGGCTGCGACCAGTCCCATCTGGCTTGCCAAGTGTAAGTAGCTTAAGTCCCAGTGAACACAGACAGCAGGCCCCTGAGCAGCACTTTGCTAAGCACTCAGCACATGCTCACTCGCTTGATCATTACGACCTACACAGCAGGTGCCATCCTTACTCCCCTATTACTCAGGAGGACTGGGGAGCAGAGACTGAAGCCTCAATAAAGATGGCCAACACTCACAGAGCACGTATTCTGTGCCAGACACCATTCTAGCCCTCGTCTGTATTAAATCAGTCCTCCCTGCACCCCATACTGAGGGGCACAAAGTCTGTATCAGACCAGTGGGGAAGCTGAGACGGCGGCGAGTAACTCAGCAAAGTTAAATAGCAAGTTAGAGGAAGTGGGGATTCAAACCCAACTCTCTGCTCCGAGCCTGGCCTCTTAGCCATCATGCCAGACACAGGGGAGGACCACAGACGACGCTTTAGTTTCTCAGTGCAAGGTGCTGGCGGCCGCAGACAGTTGTACGTCCCGTCCAGCCCAGAGTCCCTCACTGGCTGGCTGTCACCTGGCCTCTGCTGTGGGCCAGAGTCTCCAGACCCAAGGCTTTAGGCTTCCCTTCTCCAGAAGTCACTGTGGAGGGACTGCCCCCCAGGGAGTCAGGGACTCAGGTCGGGGGTGGGATTACCTGGTACCCAAAGATGTGCTGCATCCGGCTGTCACACATGCCATTGCTGGTCAGGACCAAGTGCAGAACTTTCACAGCTGCATACATGGTGTGGTCATCTGTTGCTAAGGAAATGAGGCCCAGGAGGACGGCAGGCCCGCCGATGAAGTCCAGGCTGCGGGCAGCTGGGCTGGAGTGGAACACCCTCACCCCTGTGGGGGACAGAGGGGCATCCATCAACAGGCACAGCCTCTCTGCAGTGCAAAGTCCCGGCAGCATGCTGGGCAATGAGCAGGCAGCACCATGCCACCTTCCATTCAGGACAGAAGAGACTGTGCACAGGGGACTGGCTGGGAGGAGGGGCCTGTGCACAGGGAGGGAGGAGGGGGGAGGGGCCTGTGCACAGGGAGGGGGGAGGGGCCTGTGCACAGGGGGAGGGAGGAGGAGGAGCATGTGCACAGGGAGAGGGGGGAGGAGGGGCCTGTGCACAGGGAGAGGGGGGAGGGGCCTGTGCACAGGGAGGGGGAGGGGCCTGTGCACAGGGAGAGGGGGGAGGAGGGGCCTGTGCACACGGAGGGGGGGAGGGGACTGTGCACAGGGAGAGGGGGGAGGGGCTTGTGCACAGGGAGGGGGGAGGGGCCTGTGCACAGGGAGGGGGGAGGGGTCTGTGCACAGGGAGGGGGAAGAAGGGGCCTGTGCTCAGGGGGGGGAGGGGCCTGTGCACAGGGAGGGGGAGGAGGGGCCTGTGCACAGGGAGGGGGGGGAGGGGCCTGTGCACAGGGAGGGGGGAGGGGCCTGTGCACAGGGAGGGGGGGAAGAAGGGGTCTGTGCACAGGGAGGGGGGAGGGGCCTGTGCACAAGGGGAGGGGGGAGAAGGGGCCTGTGCACAGGGAGGGGGGGAGGAGGGGCCTGTGCACAGGGAGGGGGGGAGGGGTCTGTGCACAGGGGGGGAAGAAGGGGCCTGTGCTCGGGGGGGGAGGGGCCTGTGCACAGGGAGGGGGAGGAGGGGCCTGTGCACAGGGAGAGGGGGAGGGGCCTGTGCACAGGGGGAGGGGGAGAGGGGCCTGTGCACAGGGAGAGGGGGAGGGGCCTGTGCACAGGGGGAGGGGGAGAAGGGGCCTGTGCACAGGGGGAGGGGGAGAAGGGGCCTGTGCACAGGGAGGGGGAGGAGGGGCCTGTGCACAGGGAGGGGGGGAGGGGGTCTGTGCACAGGGGGGGAAGAAGGGGCCTGTGCTCAGGGGGGGGGAGGGGCCTGTGCACAGGGAGGGGGGGAGGGGTCTGTGCACAGGGAGAGGGGGAGGGGTCTGTGCACAGGGAGGGGGGAAGAAGGGGCCTGTGCTCAGGGGGGGGGAGGGGCCTGTGCACAGGGAGGGGGGGAGGGGTCTGTGCACAGGGGGGGAAGAAGGGGCCTGTGCTCAGGGGGGGGGAGGGGCCTGTGCACAGGGAGGGGGGGAGGGGTCTGTGCACAGGGAGAGGGGGAGGGGTCTGTGCACAGGGAGGGGGGAAGAAGGGGCCTGTGCTCAGGGGGGGGGAGGGGCCTGTGCACAGGGAGGGGGGGAGGGGTCTGTGCACAGGGGGGGAAGAAGGGGCCTGTGCTCAGGGGGGGGGAGGGGCCTGTGCACAGGGAGGGGGGGAGGGGTCTGTGCACAGGGAGAGGGGGAGGGGTCTGTGCACAGGGAGGGGGGAGGAGGGGCCTGTGCACAGGGAGGGGGGGAGGGGTCTGTGCACAGGGAGAGGGGGAGGGGTCTGTGCACAGGGGGAGGGGGAGAAGGGGCCTGTGCACAGGGAGGGGGGGAGGGGTCTGTGCACAGGGGGGGAAGAAGGGGCCTGTGCTCAGGGGGGGGGAGGGGCCTGTGAACAGGGAGGGGGGAGGGGCCTGTGCACAGGGAGGGGGGTAGGGGTCTGTGCACAGGGAGGGGGGGAGGGGTCTGTGCACAGGGAGAGGGGGAGGGGTCTGTGCACAGGGGGAGGGGGAGAAGGGGCCTGTGCACAGGGAGGGGGGGAGGGGTCTGTGCACAGGGGGGGAAGAAGGGGCCTGTGCTCAGGGGGGGGGAGGGGCCTGTGAACAGGGAGGGGGGAGGGGCCTGTGCACAGGGAGGGGGGTAGGGGTCTGTGCACAGGGAGGGGGGGAGGGGCCTGTGCACAGGGAGGGGGGAGGAGGGGCCTGTGCACAGGGAGGGGGGGAGGGGCCTGTGCACAGGGAGGGGGGGAGGGGTCTGTGCACAGGGAGAGGGGGAGGGGTCTGTGCACAGGGAGAGGGGGAGGGGCCTGTGCACAGGGGGAGGGGGAGAGGGGCCTGTGCACAGGGAGGGGGGAGGGGCCTGTGCACAGGGAGGGGGGGAGGGGTCTGTGCACAGGGAGAGGGGGAGGGGCCTGTGCACAGGGGGAGGGGGAGAGGGGCCTGTGCACAGGGAGGGGGGGAGGGGTCTGTGCACAGGGGGGGAAGAAGGGGCCTGTGCTCAGGGGGGGGGAGGGGCCTGTGCACAGGGAGGGGGGAGGGGCCTGTGCACAGGGAGGGGGGGAGGGGTCTGTGCACAGGGAGGGGGGGAGGGGCCTGTGCACAGGGAGGGGGAAGAAGGGGCCTGTGCTCAGGGGGGGGGAGGGGCCTGTGCACAGGGAGTGGGGGAGGGGTCTGTGCACAGGGAGAGGGGGAGGGGCCTGTGCACAGGGGGAGGGGGAGAGGGGCCTGTGCACAGGGAGGGGGGAGGGGCCTGTGCACAGGGAGGGGGGGAGGGGGGAGGGGGAGGGGCCTGTGAACAGGGGGAGGGGGGAGGGGCCTGTGAACAGGGGAAGGGGGGAGGGGCCTGTGCACAGGGAGAGGGGGGAGGAGGGGCCTGTGCACACGGAGGGGGGGAGGGGACTGTGCACAGGGAGAGGGGGGAGGGGCTTGTGCACAGGGAGGGGGGAGGGGCCTGTGCACAGGCAGAGGGGGAGGAGGGGCCTGTGCACAGGCAGAGGGAGGAGGAGGGGCCTGTGCACAGGGAGAGGGGGAGGGGCTGGGGCTTAGAAAGTCTTAAGTGACTGGGAGAATCTGTGCTGAGTCCTTTCAGCTCGCTGCCCTCCATCTCTGTCTGGAGTGCAGGAGGAGCCAGATGCCTTCGTGCCATCTGAGTCTGCTGGCTCCTCTGACAACCTCTGCCCCTCCATCCTGCAGCCCTGGGTGCTTGCACCCACTCGTTGCTCTGACAGTTGCCGGCACAGAGGCCGCTGTGCCCAGTGCATGGGCTCCATTGTGCACAGACGCCAGCCTGGAGAGCAGCTGCGTTTACTACCCATTAGATGCAGTGACATGCGCTGACCTCACTCAGTGTGCAGGCCAAGACCCTGGCAGGGTTAAGCCCCCAAGCTTCCCTCCTGTCCTGGCACCGCCCTGGCTCCCACCCGCTGTGCCCTCACTGCCCTCAGGACTCCGGGCTGCACAGGCGCTGGCCCGCGCCAGCCCTTCTTCCCCAACAGCCGCAGAGGCGAGGCTGGCGTACCCAGGTGGCCCACGGCCACGGCTCCGATGGTCCGAAGAGGGCCTGGGAGGTGGCCAGCACAGTTTCTCAGCAAGAACACGGGCATGGCGTTGTCGCGGGATGAGATGTTCATCTGGAGAGAGTGGAAATGGGGGACTCCTCAGCCTCCCTCTCCAGGGAAGGAAGAGCCTTGTGACAAGTTCCCGGAGGGCGGGCGCCGAGTCCGGCCCAGCGCCAGCACCTGGCTCCCAGGAAATGCACACGGACCCACCCGTCAGGAGCCTGGAACCCAAGGCCAGGATCTCCTGTCCTGCCTCCAGGCTGCGGTTTCATCGAGGGGGCAGCTTTGGTTATTCAGTTGTGCCAGGCACGTCCCACATGCTCATGGCGAGGAGCCCACGGGGCAGGCAGGGGCCTGGCACACCTGCATGCGGAGCGCGCTGCGGACGCCAGCGTGGCCACATTCCCGCCGGGCTCTCCACCTCTGCAACCGGCCTCGCTGGCTCGCAGAGCCCAGAGCCCGGGAAGAGGCCCCTGGCCTCGGCCATCGGAAGGACGCTGCTAGTGAGGCACTTCCTCGTGCCCAACAGGATGCCCTGCGCCTGCTCACCAGCACAGGCAGGGCCTGTCTGTGACGGGGGAGGCCGAACACAGCCAAGTCATGAGCAGGGAGCACGGAGCTCTTCACGCGGGAAATGGGAAACAGTCTCACGGCATCTTCACCTGCAAGCAGGTCTGCCTGCTCCTTTGCAAGGTCATTGTTTAAAATAAACAGAGCGTCCCAGGACACTGCAGCGTGTGCACGCACACGCGGTGGGGGGGCGGAGGGGACTCACCCCGGAAGGGAAGCTCCGGGGCTCAGTGCCACAAAGGTTTTAAATATTCTGTTTGTTCTTGCTCTGCCGAGGAATGGAGAGCACCTACTTTCTCCTCTGAGCAATCACAGATCAAAGGGTTGGCCTTGGGGAGTTCACGGGTGGGGAGTGGGAAGCACTCCTCATGCCCCCACCTGCACAGGCGCAAGCACCAGTCAGCACTCACTCCAGCATTAAGAGCTGAAGGCAGCCCTGAGGTCCTGATTCCCAAAGGGCAGCGAGGGATGTGAGCAGGCGTACCTCCTTGGCAATCAGGCGGCTGTCCACCTCATTGTACGTGCTTCTGATGTCCGCGACACTGGTGGTGGACGAGCTGGCCACGTGGAGGCCCACGGAGACCCTCTCCTCGGCCACCAGGGCTGCCGCGTCCGCACCAGGATCTGCTCCTAAAATAACACGTCTCCGGTCACTTCTAGTCTCATTGCACAGAGAAGAAAATTAATCCTCAGAGAGGAAATATCTACCGCTACCTGGCGAAGCAACCATCGAAAGAATGTTCGTTTCTTCTTACATTGTATGGTGGCATGTTGTTACATGTTGTTACTTTGTATGCTTGCATGTTGTGTTCACATGTCTCATGTTTTGTCCCCTCCCTGAGCTTCTCTGACACATAAAAAATTGTGGATAAATCTCACAATGTTAACCCCACTATGACATAGAGGCCTTCCAGGTGGAAGTTGCTACGTTTGCAACACCTATAAAGGGCACAACCTTGCTCCCCAAGCCAGAACGATAAGGCTAAGAAAGCTCCTTAT
The DNA here is from genome assembly GCF_027574615.1 of Eptesicus fuscus. Taxonomy (NCBI): domain Eukaryota; kingdom Metazoa; phylum Chordata; class Mammalia; order Chiroptera; family Vespertilionidae; genus Eptesicus; species Eptesicus fuscus. Next base: position 4,415,694 of record NC_072489.1, on the reverse strand, counting down.
AAGGAAGAGACACAGGCCGGGCTGACAGTGAGCGGCTTGTCCCTGGACAGCGCCCCACGGGAAGCTGTGCCAGGACCCTGGGTCAAGGAGAGCCCGTGACAGGAGAAGCAGGTAAGAATAGTGAGTGCAGCTGGCTGGACACTTGCCCCCTCGCAGTCCTGGCCAGCGCTGCTAGCCAGAGGAAAGGAAGGCGGAAGGAGGCGCGGGGCCTAGAGACAGAGGAACTCAACGCTGTCAGTGCTTCCGCATCACAAGACATGTGGACCGAGATTCACTGATCGCCCTTCCCAGCTGGGAGCTGACCCCTTAACTCGGCGGAGCACGGAGAGCGACGCTCCCGCTTCAACAGCCGACAATCAATAACGAAATGTGGATGTTGTGTCTGCCTGTTTAATAATTGAGAACAGCAGTGTACTTTAGTTAAAAAGCTCCTTCATTAAAAGGAATGTATCTTATTTATCTCACTCTCTTCTCCTCTTTGCTGATGGTATGACCCACCACTCTCCCCCATCATGTGCTTCGGAGATGAAATATGAAGGACATTGTCATTTCCTTTCTTGTGACATTTTCTGTTGCTTGTGAACATATAACGATCCACTTACACAGGTCTTCCCGACTGACCAGCAGTGCTGAGTTTACTCTTTATAAATATGCTATAAATAAATGGATGTCTGGTTTTAAAATAAAGTCAGCAAGATCATTATCCATCAGAACACCCCACCTTGGGCAGGCACAGCTTGGAAGTTGCCGCAGTATCTCGGGCCGAGCTTGTTAATAACTTCCAGAGTTTCCATTGAGATGGCTTCTTCAAAGAGGTATGTGGGGCCCAGACGCCATGTTAACGTCGACCTTTGCTTCCAAACCCGAGGGGTAGCGATATACCCGTAAACATCCACAAACGACGACGGGTCCATCGAAAGGAAAGGTCCTGGCAAGGCCTGGATGTATAGCATCTGTTAACAGGCAAAGGGTGGGAGGTGGTTAACTTCGGAATCAATCAAATAAATACCAGTGGACATAAAGTGATGCACTTCATTCTTCTCTCAAAGTAAAGACTCATTTTACCTGAAAGCATTACGAAGATAACTCTCAAAGCTGAGAAACAGGGCAGCAAACAGTTTATGAAATACTAGTGGGAGGGGGCGGCTGCGCCTTAGGAAACAAACTGAGGAATAGTGAGAGCCACCAAACGTCCATTTGTGTGTCCCAGTCACCTGAGAACCCGCGTGTCCAGTATCGACACATTAACTTATGTACTAAACATAACTACAGATATACAGAATGGGAAGAAAGAAATTATCTCTATTTGCAAAGGATGTGGCCATGTAGAAAATTCCAAGGAATCTACAATTTAAAAAACCAACCCAAGCTCCTAGAACTAACCAGTGAGCTCAGCAAGGTCCCAGGATGGATACGTGATCAACACACAAAAGTAACTGCATTCTAAGTCTAACAATGAACATGCAGAAGCTAAAATCAAGATCAATACCATTTACAGCTGCTCAAAGGAAATGAAGCACTTACTAGAACCCGTGCAGGAGCTGTTACTGAAAAGTCCTAAAGGATGGTAAGTGAATCAGAGGAGACCCATGCAAAGGAAGGGACAGACTGTGCTCCTGGAGAGGAAGACTCAACATAGCAAAGATGTAATTTCTCCCCAAAATGATCAATAGGTTTAACGCAAACCTATCAAAACCTCAGAAGGCTTTTTGTAGACAGACAAGCCAATTCTAAAACTTATATGAAAAGACACTGGCTCTAGGCTTAAACAAATAGCTTAATAAGTAGATTAATTCTTCGTTTTTGAAATATTGGGTACCACTCCACCCCATATTAAGGTTTATTATATAGCCACATAATTAAGACAGTATGGTATTGGCAGGGGGATAGCCATGTAGACAATGGAATAAAATAGAAGATCCAGAAATAAACCCATACAAATATGTCCAACTGTTTCTTAACAAAGGTTCAAAAGCATTTCAATGGTGGAAGCGTGGCATCTTCAACAACCAGTGCTGAAAAACTGGACGTTCATAGGTGAAGGAATGAACAGCAACCTAGACCTCACACCTTACTCAGAAATTAGCTCAAAATTTATCACAAACTAAAATATAAAGTTTTAAACTAGAAAACGTTTTTTGAAAGCATAGGAGAAAATACTCAGGCAAAAAGGTCTTCAACTTAACACCAAAAGCAAGAACTATAAGAGAAAACTGATAAATTGCACTTTATTAAATAAGGTATTGGCTCTGAAAAAATCCATGTGAAAGAAGATAAAAATAAGCTATAAATCAGAAAAAAGTATTTGCAAATTAAATACTTGACAGAGTACTAGTATCTAAAATATATAGAAAAACCCTTAAAACTCAACAGTAAAATCACACAATGCAATTAGAAAATGAGTAAAAGACATGAACAGACATCACTGAAGAGTATATACAGATGACAAAAAAAGCACATGAGAAGATATTCAATGTGATTAGCTATCAAGGAAATGCAAATTAAAAACACACCAGGAAGAATTGACATTGTTAAAATGCTCATACTACCCTAACCAATCTATAGATTCAACGTATTTTCTATCAAAATACCAATGGCATATTTCACAGAACTATAATAAATAATTCAAAAGTACATATGGAACCACAAAAGACCCTGAACAACCACAGCCATCTTGAGAAAGAAGAAAAAAGTTGAAGGGAGCATGCTACCTGATATCAAACTATATTACAAGGCTACGTTAATCAAAATAGCATGGCATAAAAACAGACATAGAGATGAATGGAACAGAATAGAGATCCCAGAAAAAAACCATGTCTATATGGTCAATTAATATTTGATAAAGGAGGCAAGAACATACAATGGGGTAAAGACAGTCTATTCAATAAATGGTGTTGAGAAAATTGGACAGATACTGCAAAAAATGAAACTAGACACCCTCCTTATACTATATATAAGAAGTAGCTCAAAATAGATTAAAGACTTAAATGTAAGACTCGATACCATAAAAATCCTAGGAAAAAACATAGGCAGCAAAATCTTGGACATCTCTCTTAATAATATTTTTTTTTCTGATAAACCTCCTCAGGCAAGAGAAACAAACAAACAAACAAAAATAAGTAAATCAATTGAACCACACCAAACTAAAAAGTTTTTGCATAGCAAAGGAAATCATCAACACAACAAAGAAACAACCCACTGAATGGGATAATACACTGAGTGGCCAGATTATTATGATCTCTGAATGCATAATAATCTGGCCACTCAGTGTATATCCTATATAATAAAAGGCTAATATGCAACCTATCCCCTCGACCAGGATTTTGACCAGTAGGCAGGCCAGCCAACTGCCCATGTCCCCTCCCCCAGGCTGGACCCCACCCATGCACGAATTCATGCACCGGGCCTCATATATATATGTATATGTGGTTAATATCCAAAATTTATAAAGAACTCACACAACTCAACACCAAAAACACAAACAATCCAATTAAAAAATGGGCAGAGGGCCTGCATAGACACTTCTCCAAAGAGGACATACAGAAGGCCAATGGACATGAAAAGATGCTCAATGTCACTAACCATCAGAGAAATGCAATTTAAAACCACCATGAGATATCACCTCATGCCTGTTAGAATGGCTATCATCAATAAGTTAATAAAAAACAAATGTTGTCAAGGATGTGGAGAAAAGGAAACCCTTGTGCATTATTGGTGGAAATGCAGATTGGTGCAGTCACTATGGAAAACTATATGGAGGTGTCTCAAAAAATTAAAAATGAAATTGCCTTATGGCCCAGAAATTCCACTTTTGGGTATATATCAAGAGAAACTCAAAACACTAATTCGAAAGAACATATGTCCATTTCCATTGCAGCATTATTTACAACTAGAGGCCCGATGCACGAAATTTGTGCAAGGGGCTCAGCCCCCACCCGCTGCAGCAGCCGGGGGCCTCCGCCGCCTCTGCCGCCTCTGCCGCCTGTGTCTCAGCCTTGGCCCCGGACAAGCTTCGTCTGGAAGGACGTCTGGTCTAATTAGCATATTACACTTTTATTATTATAGATAGCCAAGCTATGGAAGCAACCCAAGTGTCCATCAATAGATGAGTGAATAAAAAAGCTGTGGTACATTTACACAATGTAATACTTTGGCCATAAGAAAGAAGGAAATCTTACCATTTGCAACAGCATGGATGGACCTAGAGGGCCTCATGCTAAGTGAAATAAGTCAGTCAGAGAAAGACAAATAACATGTGATTTCACTTATATGTGGAATATAAAGAACAATATAAATGAACAAACAAAACAGAAACAGACTCATAGATACAGAGAACAGACTGATGGTGGTCAGGGGGTTGGAGGGCTGGGGAATTGGGTGAAAAGGGTAAAGAAACTAAGAAGTACAAATTGGCAGTTACAGAATAGTCATGGGGATATAAAGTATAGTATAAGAAATATAGTCAATAATAAAAGCTTAATATGCAAATCAACCGAACAGCAGAACGACCAGTGGAATGACCGGTTGCTATGACACCCACTGACCACCAGGGGGCAGACACTCAATGCAGGAGCTGCCCCCAGCGGCAGGCCCCAAGCCAGCCAAGGCGGGTGCTAGAGGGGGCCCTCCAAACAAACCCGCTGGTTGACCTGCAGAGGGAGGTGACTGGTGGTGGCTGGTGATGGCGGCGGGGCGATCAGGGGGCAGGGCCGGCTGGCGAGTGGGACAGTGCCGCTCTCTGATCGCCCCGCTGGTGGCCCCACAGATTGGCCCTGGCCCATGCACAATTTTGTGTATTGGGCCTCTAGTATTGTAATAACTATATATGGTGCTAGTTGGGTACTAGCTAGTTTCAGGAGGGAATCTTTGTAAAGTATATGATTGTCTAAACCAGGCGTCCTCACACTACGGCCCACGGGCCACATGTGGGTGTTTTTGCCGTTTTGTTTTTTTACTTCAAAATAAGATATGTGCAGTGTGCATACGAATTTGTTCATAGTTTCTTTTAAACTATAGTCCGGCCCTCCAACGGTCTGAGGGACAGTGAACTGGCCCCCTGTTTAAAAAGTTTGAGGACCCCTGGTCTAACCACTATGCATACCCCTAAAACTAATCCATAATATTATTGAATGATGCCTGGCTGTTGGGGCTCAGTGCTTGAACATCGAGCCATGCACCAAGAGGTCACCAATTCGATTCCAGGTCAAGGGCACATACCTGGGCTGTGGGCTCAATCCCCAAGTGAGGGGCATACAGGAGGCAGCCGATCAATGTTCTCTCCTCATCAATGTTTCTATCTCTCTCTCCCTTTCCCTTCCCCTCTCTCCAAAATAAATCAATAAAAAATATATTTTTTAAATTGAATATAAACTTTAATTGAGCCCAGCCGGGTGTAGCTCAACGGTTGAGCTTCAACCCAGGAACCAAGAGGTCACCAATTCGATTCCCAGTCAGGGCATATGCCCAGATTGCAGGCTCCATCCCCAGTGGGGGGCATGCAGGAGGCAGCCAATTAATGATTTTCTCTCATCATTGATGTTTCTATCTCTCTCTCCCTCTCCATTCCTCTCTGAAATCAATAAAAATATATTAAAAATAAAAATAAACTTTAATTTAAAAATTTTTAATTGGAAAACACACCATTACACAGTTATCAGGCTAATTACAACATAGTGACAACACCGAATGCAGAGAACCTGAGTCATTCATTGCCGGTGGGAATGTAAGATGGGGGACAGTCGCTCTGGGAATAGTTTGGCAGTTTCTTATCAAAGTAAACCTGTAATGCTACCGAACCCAACCATTGGACAGTGGGTATCTACTTCAGAGAAATGAAGACTTAAGTTCACACAAAAAAACTGTTCACAATGTTCATCGTGGCTTTATTTTTAATAGCCAAACCCTGGAAATAATCCAGATGGTCTTTAATGATCATGTATACACTAGAGGCCTGATGCATGAAATTCATGCAAGGGCCTTGGTGCTGGCCCCCGCCTGCTGCTGCTGCCACCGCCAGGGGCCTCTGCCGCATCTGCTGCGGCCCTGCCCACTGTGGCTTTGTCCGGAAGGAAGGACGTCTGGAAGGACATCGGTCTAATTAGCATATTATGCTTTTATTATTATAGATTCCATGGAACACTACTCAGCAATAAAAACGAATGAACTACTGACATGTGCAACAACTTGGGTGAATTTCCCGAGAATCATGTGAGTGAAAAATCTAATCCTAAAAGATTATATTCTAGATATGCACACTCCTGGAGGTATTTGACTGGACATGGACAATTCCCAGCACCTGAAACAGTACTTAACACATAGTAAGTGCTCAATAAAAATGTAAAGAGGGAGGGAGGGAGGGAGGGAGGGAGGGAGATCTAGTACTGATAATGATTGCAGAAAAAAGCTCATTTTCTGTTTTGGAGACCAGTTCTTCTCATTCTCTCGCCGCATCTTTCTGATTACCGTGCGTTTTATTTTTGTAAGAACTTTTACCAGAAGACGGCATCCCATTTACGTGGCGGTGTCCTAGAGAACTTAGGTTGTGCTAACCTAACGCGTCTCAGCCTGGGCTGCTTTGCCCCGCGCCAGCAGACGACTGGAAATGTGGAGATGTTTGTGCTGGTCACAAGTGGGGACGGGGCATGCCATGGCACGCAGGGGGACCACAGGCACTGCTCAGTGTCCTAACATACATAGAATAGGCCCACGACAAGATTATCAGAGCGGCAATAGTGGTGAATGAGAAACCCTAGTAATCTAAGGCTCTCCATTCTGGCTGCGTATCCGGCCACCAGGAGACTTTGGAAACACTGCCGAACTACCCTCCGATGATGCTCTGCAGTAACTGACCCGGACGCAGCCCTTCGGGCTTTCCACGTGATGGGAGTGCGGCCAGGTGACGATGCCCTTCGCTGCCTGGCCTCCCCGGGACCTCTGACTGGCGGCTGGAGCATGATGGTCAGGTCCCGCCCTCCTGGCTCCTCACCCTTAAACCTCAGGACCGCGGTGACTGAGGCCAGCGCTGAGGCACTTCCTCCAGCTGTGTTCACCTCTGTGTCTTCCCTACACAGAGACTCATCCTGTCCTGGCCACTCCCTCTCCGAATCTGGCAGGGCACGTCGGTGTCCTCACAGCTCTGGCACCTTGCTCTTCGGCGTGGCCGCAACCAGGCCAGGGCACTGACTCCCGGGACGCCTCTTACAGAGTTGGACTCTGGCCCTGCTCAGACTCCCTGGGAATTCACCCCGTGGATGTAAACCGTCTTGACTTTTCACTCTAGAGACATGTTTTCCTATAGACATGTTATGCCTATTCTTCCGGACTTACAGTGACGACTACTCTCGTTTCCACATTTTGCCGTCTGCGTTGGCTGCATGACCTTTATCGCATTTTGTAAAGATGCCCTTTTATGCCTGAGTTCAGCCAAGCGTTCGGGACAGTGAGGGGGCCTCACTGGATGCCAACCCTGCTGCCAAGAGAAAGCACAGGCCTGGACGAGGCCACCCAGGGCGGTGCGGTCAGGAGGCAGGGGTGGGGCGAGTGCGGCTGGGGACCATCTCACCTTGGCTGAGCCAATGGCCTGCCCATCCAGATAGGTGGAAACGGTACAATTCCTTTTCATTTCTTTGGTGACAACCACAGCCAGGTGATGCCACTGGCCACAAGCCAGCAGCTGGCCACACCTGACCTGAAGCTGGCGTCCCGCAGAGGGCTCAGAGCTGTCCTCGGGTTCCATGACATCTGGAAGAGAGAGCAACACAGATCTCCCGTGTGGCGGGAGGCTGCAGCACCCAGGAGGCTGGGGCCTGGTGCCAGGGAGCCTGGTCGTGCCCTGCTTACAAAATAGTGACAGCAGCAGCGATCCCTGCTGAGGTCGTGCTTTGAGCCAGACACTGTTTTGAGGACTGTTACAAATATCAGCGCATTTCATTTCCATGACAACCCTGTGAGGGAGGTACAATGATGATTCCATTTTGCCATCCTGAGGCACAGAGAGTTAGGTCACAGCCAGGTTCCAGCCCGGGAGTCAGACTCCAGGTCTTCCCCACACCAGGCTGCCTCCACAGTGGCGCCATGTGCTGGCAAGGTCCTTAGAGGGAGCGGGAAAGGCGGTGCTGCTGTGTAAAGGACGCCAAGCCTCCCCTGGGCCTTCCCAGGTTTCCCCGGAAAGTGACACTTTCCGGGATCACGGGACAGGTGTCGCCAGGATGCACCGAGCTTGGCCGTCTCGGCCACTAGGGGCCGTCACAGGCAGGTAAGCATAGTGCATCGGGATGCAATGACAGAGCCGGGACCTGCCGCCAGCAGGACAGAGTCAGTCTGCTGACTCCCCCCACCCCCCACCCGGTTCCCCACATGTGGGAGAAACCAGCTGTGGTTCCAACGCCTACCCAGAGGCTGAAACTCCTTCTCTTCTGTGGACACGACCAAGGAGAGATCGTCCGGGCAGAGGCTGACGGAGAAGCAGACGAAGGGCTGCTCGGTCCGGGCCAGGTGGCGCACCAGGGTCAGGAAGCGCAGCGGGTGGCCCTCGAGGGCCGAGCTGTGCCTGCTGACCAGGAACCAGCAGGAGAAGGTCAGGCCGGCGGGCGGGGGGAAGGGCCTGGCGGCACCTGCGGTCGGAATACAAGTGCCCTGAGGCTCTGCGCTGCTGGGGAAGCCTCCCAGTGTCGCTGTGGCTGGGATTTCACCCGGGGTGGTCCTACTGTGTGCCAGCACCGTGCCTCCGACTCATGCTCACTTTACATCAACCCCACCCAGCAGGATGCTCTTGTCCGCTCACTCATCCTCTCAGGAAAAGTCATAATCCCGCCGGGACTTGAGCCTAGATCCTCAAACACTCTTTCCAATCCTGTCCCCCCTATTCTCCCATGCTGCCCTGCCAAGCGAGCAGAGGGGGATACAGCCCTGAGACCGACCCCCAAGGGCCTGGAGAGGGCACAGCCCTGAAGCCCTGAGACCCACCCCCCTTTAGGCGCAGCCAGCTGGCCTGGGTGGGCAGTGTGCTCCGAGGGGCAGAAGGCGGCACCTGCAGGGACAGCATGCCCCTGAGCAGACCCTGCCCTCCCACCTCAGGGCGGGGTGGGCACTGCCGGCAGGGCCTGCTGTTCTCACTAAGGAGCAGAATCACTGAGTGCCCCCCACACGCACCAGTTCCCGTAGAAACCCTGGCTGTCCGGCCAGAGGGCCTGGCTCCCAGCGGGGACAGCGCTGTGCAGAGCACGCCCAGGCCTCCCGCGAGCCCGGACAGGCTTGTTCCTGAGCGGCCTCACAGGGAACTGCCATTTATCTCCAGGGAGAGTGGGAAGGTGGGATGAGGGAGGGGTGAGGTGTCCATTTCAGCCTCGTCAGCCCAGGCTCAGGCGCCAGGACCCTGACCACAGAGCAGGAGGACGTGCCGTGAACAGGACACCTGCCCTAAGAGGCATGACAGACAGAGGATGACTCACACGCACAGACCTGAGAGGGAGACTCGGGGCCTGGACACGCCCGGAGGGAATCTGAAACCCAGGCTTCCTGGGGACGCACTCCCCGGGCAGAGCGGAGGGGGCCCGCCAGCCGGCCCCGGGCAGCACCTACCTGTCCCAATCCCTCCGGAGACCGAGTACTCAGTGCTGGCCCCCATCACCGTGGACAGGGTCGGGATAAACAAACACCTGGAAAGAGGCAGCGTCCGGTGAGTGCCCTGCAAGCCCACTCCTCTGTCTCTTGCAGGGGCCTCACTTGCTCTTGGACCATGAGACTCCGGGGATAGAAACCACTTCGTGGTTGACATGGGTCCTATGACCTAAGAAAGGAACCCAAACTGGAGGCTGGAAGAGAGAACATTCCAGATTGCAGACACCGCAGGGTCCCTGGCCCTATGCAGCTGGGGACGCCGCCCTGAGAAGCACTGAGCAGACGGGGCGGGGCGTGCGTGAGCAGCCACAGCTCCCTGCCGAGTGGTGGGAGCTGATGGAACTTTGGAGTCAATGCTGTGCTGCATCTGAGGCACCAGGAAAGTAATCAGGTGTATTTTATATGCAAAGGCCGCCATACCCATAACCTTCCATGGACATGTCAAATTCCACGAAGGACGGAGCCAGGGCGGCCCGCTGCGGCTGCAGGTTGCGCGGGGAGGTCATGGAGATGAGGCTCAGAGCTGTCTGGAGGGCAGGCGTGGGGCTCTGGGCCGGCGTGCGGCTCCTGAGTGCCTGTGTGCCTGCGGGACATGGGCTGGCGTCCTGGGCGGCTCCTGCAGGGCCCGCAGCAGTCTCCCCCACCACCGCCTGTGGCCCTAAGGCAGCAACAAGAGCAGAGCTGTGGCTGTGCTAAAGCATTCCTACCCCCTCTGACCGTGGCCCCCACATTCAGCCGCAGCCGGAGGAGGGCTCTGCAGTTACCCCCTGGTTCCTGCCCCTGTGAGGACAGCTCTCCTGGCCGCCCACCCGGGCTCCCTGCGAGTTCTGATAGCACTGCACTGTGGTCACAACCTACCCCCGCCCCCGAAACTTCTCCCTGTAATCCCCTCCCACCCCTTGCTGTTGCCGTCCTGGCTTGCCCAGGGGCAGCCGGGGCCGAGGCTTCGTCTTGGCTCCCCGACCTCCTTTCTGAGCAGCCTGCCCCCCTGAAAGCTCTTGCCTCCAGCTCTGGCCGCCAGCCCAACCACTCTTCATTCTTGCTTCCCAACTGGGGCTCCTTGCCTTAATGTTCTAGGTGACCTCACACGTAGCGTGTCCGCAGGTTTCTTTTCTCCAAGCTAGTTCCCTGGACCAGCATCCTCCCAGGAGGCCTCACACCCGGGATCCCCCCAATGCTCCGCCTCCTGACCCGGCCCTGAGCTGAGAGCTGCGCAGAAAGCCGTCACGGCACCGCGGTCCAGAGGCAGCGCTGGGCCCCAGGCTCGGCTCCTGCTCACCCTCACCTGTCCTGTACGGGGCACCCTCCTCGGACCTGCTCTCCCTCTGGCACCACCTAACCCTCTGCTTTCCTCATTTGCTCCACTGAGCAGCAGGAAAACCATGTTTTAAATCTGCTTCCCATTTGCTGTGAGTGAGCCCTTGCCAGGAATGCCCGCTCTCTTGGAATTCCCGTTAAGCTGCCCTGTCCTTCCCTCCGTCCTCACCTGGGCGTCCAGAGGCCCCTCCATGCACACCAGACGACCCGGGGATTTGCGCCGCAGCTGCCGGAGGTGAGGGAGCTCCCAGGGCTAGGAACTGTCTGAATACGACACCAACACAGAAGCAAATGGAGGAGACAGTTTGCGGCAGTTTCCCAGCTTCATCTAGCGCTTCCCAGTGCTGACACCCCCCATCCCCAGCTTCCTCTCTGCCTGGAACCCCTCCTCCAGCCATGCTCCGAGCACCCAGCGAGCTGAGGAGTTAGAAGTTTCAGGTGCATTGACGTGACCAGTGACCAGCTAGGAGCCGCCACTGGGCCTCGGGAGGAAGAGAAATGTGTTGGAAAATGACTGTCCACCTTCTCGGTAAGTTTCCAGTGGAGTTACTAACAGCCTAAGCAGGCGCAGCGGCACTGCCCGGCCGCTGGCACCTCCAGAGGCAGAGAGGCTGGCCTGGCCCTGAGCCCCACGCCTGCCGCCGGAAGGGTGCCTGCCGCTCCCTCTGCACAGGGCCCTGTGGCCAGCACAGGCCCCGCAGGCGTGGGACCCTGCACTCTGCCCCCAACACCGCGGTGGGTGGCCCGGCCACAGGGCCTAAGGAGGCTTGACCTCCCTCCTGAGCCTTTCTGGCCTCTACCTTTTGTCTTCGTGTCTGCCCCGCCCATACCTCTTCCCTCCAGGACGGTTTCAGGAGGGGCTGCCACAGGGCAGTCTCTGTCCTCCTGCCTGTCAGGAGTCCTGGCTGCTGCCCTCAGCCAGTGAACTCACAGCCCCCCTCCCCCCAGTCCGGTCTCCCGGCTGGGTGACTTTGCACAGGCCGAAGGGCTCAGGGAGACTGCCCTGACCTCTAACCTCCGGGCTGTGGATCTCCCAGCTCTGCTCCAGCTCTCCCTGCCAAGCACCCCCACCAAGCATCCCACCAAGCACCCCACCAAGCACCCCACCAAGCACCCCCACCAAGGGTTCTGTAATGTCACAGGCCCTTTGACTATTGCCCCCTCGCTGAGACCAGCAGCTCACGGCCTCTGTCTGCTTTGCGGGCCCTCCCTCTGTCCGCACAGCCTCCGGGCTCCCCGGCCTCGCAGTTCCCTCGCGTGAGCACATTGCCCGGGGCTCGGCGTCCTGAGCGCAGCGCACGGTACCTTAACACATCCGGTTCAATGGCTTGGGAAGCCAGTTTTTCAAAAATCCGGACGAGGCCGCAGTGCAGGGCGCCGCTGCCGGTGGCCAGGGCCTGGCGGCAGGAGGCCATGAGGGTCCTGAGCATCCCCGCCTCACACGCGACCTGGCGGTTCTTCTCCGACTTCACCAGGCCCTGGATGTGACTGGCCACGGAGCACTGGATCTCCCGGGACAGCTACGGGGAAGCAGGCCGCGTGAGTCCCGGAGGCCCGAGCGTTTGCGGCGCCTTTCATAGGCTCCCACCAGGCCTCGAACTGGTTGTGGAGCCGGGAGGCGGCACCCCTCACAGCCTGCGGCCACCGACTCCTGCCTGTCGCGGGCCCTCACAGGGCCCCGCTCCCCGCAGGGGCCTGGAGCCAGTCTGGGGAGGGCGGGAGCCCCTGCGCTGGGATGCCGGCGAGGCGACCCTAAAACAGGCTGCACACAGCGTGCGAGCGCGTCTGCCAGGGACGGTGCCCTCGGCCTGCGATGTTGAAGTAATTTCTGAATCCACTGACAAAACGTACAAGTCCGGAGATTTACGTGAAGTCAGACATGTGGCCGCTCTCAGAAGGCGGACAGAGCCTGGTCAGGCGGGTTTGCAGTCCGGTCTGTGGAGAAGCAGCTGGGGCTGGCAGTGGCTGCGCCCTCAGCTGGCTCCCTCACTAACAGCCCCGCGTCTGAGCTGGCACACCCGCCGGGAGTGAGAGCTCAGGAAATACCCTCCGCTTCAGGTAAGGGAACACTTCCACCCTCTGGCCTTGGACTTCCCATCGTCCAGAACTTGGATTTTGGTAACTACAGTCTTTTAATTTGGGGGAGAGTTGGGGAGTCTTGGGGGGGTGGGAGAACTGTATAAACAAGATGCAAAAACACCACCACAGTGTATTTCTGGTGAGAATTAGGGAGAAGCGTCTGCCACCTCCTGTTTCCCTCACCCGCCCTTCACTCACTGCTCGGGAGGCTTGCAGGGTCTTTCGTTCTTTGTTGGTTTTGCTTCTTCCCCTCCTCCCCACACCCAGGCCCACCGCCCCCTCCCCCAGCAGGAATACTTTAAATATGCAAAAAAGAAAAAGTTTTCAAAAAGGAGAAATGCTGATCTTGCCTAATGATGCCACAAGTTTACTCCAAAATTGCTCAATACCCCATAATGGAGGAGGGAAGATTGATCGCCCTCATTATCACTGCAGCTCCATCAATACCAATATCGCCTTGTTTTGAATAAAATGTGCTGTTTTTTTCAATGTTGGTTCCAGTAAAATGGGGTTTTAGTGAAAATATGAGCAGTAGCAGGAAACTGTCTCCCCCTACAAATGGATTGATTTTCCTGACGCGCACGCAGGACGGGGCTGATGGTCAATTAGGACTCAGTGGTGAGCGCGCAGGGTCACCAGTCTGGCCCGCGGGCTGGGTCCCCAGGCACTCACCACCCAGCGCTGCTCGGGCGGCTCACTAGGAGCTTCTGCGTTCTTCACGGAACAGCTGAGCTTTCAGGCCATCCCTGTCCAGTGCGGGTGTTTATTTTTCCTTATTTCTCTCCTCCCCACTTTATCTCCTGGTCCAGGTAAGTGGTCGCAGAGCCCATGTGGTCCTGGGGGTTGAGTCCGTCCGAGAAGGCATGGCTTCGGTGCATCAGTCCACGCTGTGTCCTGCGCACAGGTAGAAAGCACCGGACGGCCAGCGTCTGCTTCCCCCAGACACTTAAAAAGAACTAGACGTTTATATTGAGCCACACAAATTTGTCAGAGTTGCCTGTTCCAATTTGGTTGACATATTCTTTATCTGACGATTTCAGAAGCGAGATGGTGCAATTTAAGTGACGTCAGCTTTTAGGATCCGAGACGTGAATGGGGTGCCGGGATGCATAAAGCCCACGGGTTTGTTTTGCCTGACGAGCTATTTTAGTTTTTATCTTGCTTCCTTAGTTCTCGCTTGCGGTGCCCATGTGGCCTGGTGTGCACGGAGTTCGTGACCTCGGGTCGGTGTGAGCAGGTCCGAGGTCCATGCTCCCTCGACGACCGCAATGAGTGGGGGTGCCTGCTCCAAATCTGCTGCCTTTGTTGCTGTTCTTACAAATCACAGACATCTGCTGGCCAATGCTTCCTGGTAACAGAAGCTGAGGACCTTATATTTATAAAGTATTTGTCTCTTTCAACTTTCCTTCCATCCCCTCCTCGGCCCCCTGTGCTCCAGCCCTTTGCTGGCTGCACCAGGCCCTTCCGGCTGACGCCCAAGTGGGAAAGCTCTTTCCCATCCCATCCTCCGCTGAGCTCCTACTTGTTGGTCAAGGCACAATCCGCGCCCTCTCACCTAAGAAAGCTCTGCTGCCTCCCCCGCCTCGGTCATGAGAAGCGCACACGGGCAGACTGCCGCACCTGCCGGTCCTCCCTCGCTCCCGCCGTCCCCACGCTGTGAGCTGCTGCCGAGTCAACAGCTCTTCACCCTCGCCTCCAGAGCACCTCTCTCTGTGCCTCCGATGCAACCGCTGCCTCGTCAGTGTGAGCACAAGGCACAGGGTGTTCCGGGACATAGGGGTGCCCTACCCCAGGGGGCTGAGGGGAGGCAGGAAGGGTGATGTGCCGGTTAAGTGTGAAAGGGAGATCCGGGCAGCAGGGGCCTGGTCTGTCTGGGGGAGGGCACGCTCACTCGTGCAGACACCAAGGGACGAGTGTGAGCATGGCCTTTCCGGGAAAGGCTGAGGTCCTGGGCAGTTGTGAGCCTGGCTCATTCACCCCAGCACCCAACTCCCCCCCCCCCCGCCCCAAACCTGCTCAGTGGTCAGCCCTGAGATGGGCATGAGAACCAGCAGGGAGACCAGATTGTACACATCCACTGGGAGGGTGCCTGCCCAGCCTGGGACCCCAAACACCATGGAGACCACTGGGCCAGGGAGCAGTGGGGCCCAGCGGGGCTCCGGAGCCCTGGCACCGCCCTCCAGCCAGACCCGTCCACCCGTGGCTGGGCCTCCTCGCACCCAGGAGGCTCACTTGCTCTGTGTTTCTCTATGGCTGGTACAAAGTAAACTGCTGACACCATTCTTTTGTCCGAGACATTTTAAAACAGATTTGTTGTTGTCCACAGATTTCCATCCAGGATTCTCTGGAGCAGGGCCCTGAGCAAGGCTGTAGGGAGCAGTTTCTTGCAGAGAGGAGGGTCCGTTCACCGGGGCCTGTGCTTAGTACTTCCCACCGGCAGGCCAGTGCTTCCATGCACAAGCTCACCTAAAGCTCAGGCCAACACCCGCGCCAGGCGCTCCTATCGCCCACTCACAGACAAGGGAACTGAGGCCCACACTGAATCTGGCTCCCTGGGGTTGCCTGGTGAGGGAGGGACAGGAAGTCCAACTGGGAGATCCAATCCGGAGGCCACTCCATCACGGCCTGCGCTGCCTGCAGGCCCCCTGCTGAAGCTCAGAGAGCGCCAGCCAGCTCCAGGCTGCAGGCCTCCGGCACCTGGCGGGTGCTGTGCGCAGCAGCGCCCCATTCTCCTGCAGGGCAGGGGTGTGGCGGGAGCTGGATCCCGGCAAAGCCAAGTGAAACGGGATCGGGCACTGGGAACCATCCTCCCGTGTTAGGCCAACCCTCAAAACTCACCTAGTGCCCACAAAAAGGCTGCCTGAACTGAGCCACGCGCACAGTGCTGGCCGTAAAACACACCTCCATGGGTTTGGCTGTTTCCATCGTCCTGAGAGGCCAGGGCCCTCGGCGCTGCCAGCAGGACAGGCTCCCCCAGGCCACTGGCTCCGGTGCTGGCTTCTCTCCACCTCAAACCAAACACCTGCTAGCGAAGCCCAGGGCCGAGCCGCTCAGCGTGTATGGCCTGCATCCCGTTCCTGCGAGTGTCTCCTCCTACGGGGCCTAACCCTTTCACTTTAACCACCTGGCCTCGTCTGTCCTTTACTGTTCTACCACCAGTCAACCGGCAAGCATCTTCCCTGCTCTCGCTCCCCAGTCTTTCCTCTCAGGGCCAAAGCGGCTTCTCAGGCTCTCGCCATCCTGCTTTCTCGCCTCCGGACAGCACAGCTGCGGTGTGTTTGCGAGGCCAGGGGCCCATTCCCCCTGTGACTGGCACCAAACCTCCATGGCACAGCTGGAAAACAGTTCAGGGTCGCGCTGTGCTCATGCCACTGGATTATTGCTGCCCTGGCACGGAAGCCCCTGGGCTCCCTCACACCCGCTCTTCTGCGCTTCCTTACCAGGCTATGTGTCTGTGTGTCTGTGTGTCTGTGTTTCTGTCTGCATGTCTGTGCGTCTGTCGTGTTTACTGTGTATTTGTATGTCTGTGGTGTGTACTGTGCATCCATGTGCCTGTGTGTCTGTGGTGTGTACTGTGTGTCTGTGTGTCTATGCGTCTGTGTGCACTGAAACATGAGACGAGCGTGGTTATTGCTGCTGACGTTCACTCATGGGTTCGGATCCATTGCTGAAGCTGCTTGAGACCTTCCACACCATCCTGTCACCTTCCCTGTGAGTCACTCAGGTCGCGGATCCAGTGCAGAGAAGGCAGAGGAGAGAGCCCAGGCTTGCCATTCCTAAGCAGACATTAGCTTGCAGTTCAACATCAGTGCTCTGTTATGAACTCAAAGTAGGAGGATGCCCGGTGGAAGTACACCTACGACGTGTTACCTTTCATTTAATAGTTCCAGAAGTGTATGTGCCAGGGCCGGGTCCTGGGAACACGGACAGCCAAAGCCAGAGGAGGCGGGGCATGACGGAGGCCGCACTACACGTAGCCAGGTGCCGGACTACATGTTTTACAATTACTCTCCCCTCTGCTCTTCTCTGGGAAATTATGAGAGACTGAGACCAGAAAAGGTACATCATTTCCTAAGGCCACACAGCTGACGAGTGGCAGGCCTGGCACCAAGCCAGGTCTCACTCCAATGCCGTGGTTTTAACGCTGCATTGTGTGCTCATAGGAGGGAACTCACTAGCTGATAGGTCCTAAACTGACGGCCTAGAGCAGAGGTCAGCAAACTAATTAGTCATCAGAGCCAAATATCAACAGTACCACAATTGAAATTTCTTTTGAGAGCCAAATTTTTTAAACTTAAACTTCTTCTAATGCCACTTCTTCAAAATAGACTCGCCCAGGCCGTGCTATTTTGTGGAAGAGCCACACTCAAGGGGCCAAAGAGCTGCATGTGGCTGGTGAGCTGCAGTTTGCTGACCATGGGCCTATAGAAATGTTGTATTTGGTGGGCATAGTTTGGCTTTGTTTTATCTTATTTCTCCCTAATTAGCTGTGAATACTTTAGGCCCTTCCCTATAGCATAGGCCTTAGCGGAGCTATTGTTGGCACCTGCTTAACTTCTGCACTTCCTTTACCTCTCTGCCCCCAGACACTGAGTCTGCAACCCCTTTACCCCAGGCCAGATGTGAGGAGCTGAATTTGAGATGCAGAAAAAGGAAGTGGACTATGTGAGACAGATATAATGATGGCAGATGGGACGAGAAGTCTGGTCACCTGATCACTGGCCAGAGCTCATCCCTCCCACGTTCCCTCTCACTCCAGCGTCCTCGGCACCACAGCCTGGACCCTCTCCATCTCCAGGCCAGAGCTTCTCCCTCTGCTCCACTTAAGAGACGACCCTAAGAAGGCCCTGGCATTTGACTAGGGCCTGAGGTTTTTCCATTCAGAAACAATAGGGATATTTGGGGGCTCGGGTTCAGAATGAAAGAGCACGAGGAACCTAGAAACTGAACGTATTTGGAATCTCTAGTGTGTTCTAATGTAACTCAGCAGGACTCCTCCTTTACCAGTTTCCTTGTTGGAGGAAATGGCTCTTTTTAAGTAGCCTGCCCTGACGCGGTGCTCCCCGGGGCTATTACTGCTGTCGATATTTCAGTTATTTGAAACTCATATGATTAGTTCAATGTGTGTGAATTATAGGCTAATTCCAGAAAATGGCACCTTTTTGAAACCGAGGGACAAAGGAGTTGACAGACACATGCAGTGCCTAGCCCAGCTTCCTGCTGTCCCGCCAGACCAGCAGGAGGCTCCAGCAGAACCTGGAGGTACCAACCACGACTCGAGGTCAGAACGATCATGTTGCTGCTCCCAATACGCTCCCATGGCCACCACTTCTTTTTTTTTAATAATATATTTTTATTGATTTCAGAGAGGAGGGGAGAGGGAGAGAGAGATAGAAACGTCAATGATGAGAGAGAATCATTGATCAGCTGCCTCCTGCACGCCCCCTACTGGGAATCAAACCCCCAACCCGGGCATGTACCCTTGTCCGGAATCAAACCTGGGACCCTTCAGTTCACAGGCCAACGCTCTATCCACTGAGCCAACTGGCTAGGGCTGGCCACCACTTCTTTACAGGAAAGGCCACCTGGCACCGAGGCAGGAGGACTGGGAGCCTTCTCCCAGGGACACCGCCACCGGCCACGATGTTAGCGCTGCCACTCACCTGCTACAGGCTCAGGGCCTCATCTACCAAGTGGGAGTACTGCTCCCTGCTGGCAGGGTTCCTGCAGGTACTGCATGAGAAAACGCGTGCTAAAGCCGTCCTGCACCCCAGCAGTGCTTCCTGGGCGGATGTGTCTGCTCACCATGCTGAGCTCCGGCATCGCTTCATTTCCTCCTGATGGCAATGCCACGAGGGAGAGATCACCCCACACTGCAGCCAAGGAAGCTAGGGTCAAAGGGGTTAAAGAATTTCCCATGGTCTTTTCCCATGGCTGTGAGTGGCGGAGCTGAGATGTGACAGCATCTGCTGTCTTCGGAGCCTGAACTCTGCCTTCATAGAGTGGGTGCTCATTAAACACCATGGGCCCTGGCCGGGCAGCACAGCTGGTTAGAGGTCGTCCCACTGTGCCCAGGCTGTGGGCTCAGGGACATGCAGAACCAGCCGATAAATGGACAGATAAGTGGAACAACCAAAGGTCTCTCTCTCTTCCTTCCCCTCTCTCTAAAATCAATAAATAAAGCCCAGATGGTTTTGCTCAGTGGATAGAACATAGGACTGCGGACTGAAGGGTCCCAGGTTCGATTCCTTGTCAGGGCACATGCCCGGGTTGTGGGCTCAGTTCCCAGTAGGGGATGTGCAGGAAGCAGCCAAACAGTGATTCTCTCTCATCATTGATGTTTCTATCTCTCTCTCTCCCTCTTCCTTCCTCTTTGAAATCAAGAAAAATATATTTTAAGAAAATAAAATAAAATCAACAAATAAAATGTAAACATCACAGTAGTGATGACGACGACAATGGATGACAACCCAATGAAGTTCACTTCTCTTCATGGTGTTCAAAGCCCTTCATAACGTGGCTTCAAATAACCTTCCAGCCCACTCACCGCTCCTCTGCCCACACGAGCCGTCCTGGCCCCGCTGAACTCGCCAGGGTCCCTACATGGCACCTTCCTCCGCGTCTCCCTCTGTGCCTGAGCTTCCTTGCCTTCCTCCTCCACCTACTGTCATGGCACATCCTTTCCTTAAGCTTAGACCGGTGTCCCCACCTCTCTGGCCTTCCCTTCGCTCTGTCCCAAGGCCTGTGGACACACATTTGTGGCAGCCGTCAGGATGCCCTTCCATTTTCTACACTCCTCTGCCACCCAGCCTCAAACGCAGGCTGTGAGGTTCTGTAACACTCATCTCTGAATCCTCATGGCACCCAGGAGGGGTTACTAGTTACTCCCAGAAGCGGGCACCTCTATGGAAAGACCCCTGCGGCTGCTGAGCACCCCGGAAGGGAGACTGTCCTGTTCTCAATTCGTTATTTTTTTCCCGGGGCCAACTCAGCTTCAGGAGGACTTGAGCTGAACTCCATCTCGCCTTGTGCTAGGACAGCAGCATTCACAGTAAAATTCCCACAGCCCCCCTCTAATACCGGGGATGGCGCAAGAGGAGACAAGGCCAGCTGGCCTGGCTGTTTCCCAGGGCAGCTTGCAGCGCTAGTATTTGGAGAAAAAGCAAACCACTTCTGGACTGTGAACAGAGCAGATTACAGGGAGACGAGTGGGAACTCACAGCCCATCTTCTTAATAACACTGCCCTCTACTGGCACTTCCTTCCCTGCTCCTCTTTCTGCAACAAAACCCATGCACTGCAGCTCTCTTTCCAGCATTTCCTCCTGGGTTATTTCTCACTTGATTTACTATCCTATTTGTTGTTATAAGGTTCACACCCCCCTTTCAGAAATTAATTACTGCAATTATCCAACTTTGACTAGCACTGGTTTGGCATCTGCAGAAAATATTTGAGAAAATGCACCACTACCTTTCATTTGCATATTTTAAAGCTGGGAGAAATTACTTTTCCTAAATTATTTACTGCAACCTGAATAGAGAAAAGTTGCATACCAAATGGGATTCATTTTCATTCTTAACTTGTCTAATTATCACCATAGAATGAGAGGAAGTTCCTGTCCATATACTAATGTGGCAGCTCATGGGTTTTTCTGAAACCCAGGCTCATGAGGCGCTAGGAGCAGCGAGGGCTGGACACTGTCCTCTGAGCCACTCCATCAGGCAGTGCCACCGGCGGGGGGGGGGGGGGGGGGGGTTGTACAGCACACCGTGAGCAACTGTCTTAGTGCCAAGAACATCCCAACCATCGGCGTAGTTCTCATTGCGAGTCCATCATGGTCCAAACTGCAGCCAAGGAAGCCAGCTCCTCATGAGGCGACCACCCGTGGGAGGACGTGCAGGCTGCAAGGCCTGCGTCCTGCAAGAGCCCGACGGTGAGACGCCCGTTCACCAAACACATCTGACCGTGGGCCTGGGAGTGTTTCACGTCTCCCCGCACCAGCCCGAGACCCGAGGGAGTTACAAAGCTTCCTGAGCCTCAAGCACATGCGAAACAGGGAAATTCTCATGCTGATAAAGGAACGTTCCTGCATAGGAGAATGTGTGCCAGTTTCCGTAGGCCCCAGAGAGGCCCTGTCTTGAATGCCAAGGTAGAGAGAGAAGGGTCCAGACCCCAGATAACTAAATGACTAGAAGGCATTTGGGCTGGGGAGCAAATATGTTTGCCCTTCAGTTGGATGCTCCGGGCAAGTGTGGCGGGGGTTTCAGTGATGCCCCCAGCAGCAGCCCCTCTCTCTTGTGCACTCATGCTGCCCACCCAGCAGGGGGCATGTGGCCCTTCCCGCGAGTCTAAGGTGAACGCTGACCAACAGACGGCCATGGACGCCGTGCTGGCGTGCTCCTGCTTGTGTGCCTTTCCGAGCCCTGGGCTGCCATGTGGCCGCTCGGAGAACCCACCTGGAGGGACACAGGCCGCGGTCAGACGCAGAGGGCTCCGAGGCAGAGACCTCGGGATCCTACCAGCAGCTCAGACCAAGGCCCGGGGACCTGAGCAGTGAGCCTCCGGGGGCCCCGTGCATCTGAGCAGCCTGGGGGGCGCCGAGCTGCGCGGGGTAAGGCCAGCGGCGCCCGGAGGCCGTGCGCTGTGGGGCTGCGCCTGCCTGAACTCCTGACCCGCAGAAATGAGACAACGGCCGTCATCGTTACCGGGGCAGCAGTTTGTCCCACAGCAACGGTAACTGATGAGCAGCCTGGTCCACGTTAGCCCCGCCCACTGCTTTTCCATAAATGTTGCCAACTACACGGCGCATTCACGTCACTATTAGATGTCTCCCTACTCCTTGGTTTGAACATCACCGTGTCGTCACTTTTCAGCAGAGAAACAGGGACCAGAAAAGGGATTCGGTGACGAAGGGACACGCAGACCGGGACGGCGTTGGTCCTTTGTCACTCCTGACCAAACACTAGCGTTTCCCCCGTGAGCACAGCCCCACCTTCGCGCTCCCTGCTTCACCCACCCGCCCCACCTCGGAGGGCTTGCACCCTGTTTCCTAACCCTGTCATTCTCAGGCTGCGATGAGTAAGGCCACGAGTTGTCGTGTCTTCCTACAACATGCCACCTCCTTTTAAACTCCCACAGCAAAGCTGGGCCTGTGCCTCCCACCCCCACTCTTCCTTCAGAAGCCACGAGACCCCACCAGGCAGGACCGCATTTAACGCCGGGGCACCAGTGGGAGCCCTTACAAAGTATTTAAGGGATCCGTGCCTCCATTTCCCGGCTGGCTAGCGTGGAGACAACAGCCCGCCCCCCACCTGCTGTGAGGCTACTCAAACAGCGAAGGGCCCACGCCAGGCCCACCCGCAGCTCAGTCCACTCGGCCCCTTCAGCCGCTGGGAATCTAGGGTGCGCTGCCAGGTCTTCCCTCCGCAGCTGCTCCCCACAACTCCCGAGGCTGTCACCGCCCCGCTGAGAGTGCTCAGAGCCGCAGCTCAGCCTGGCCCCCCTTCCCGCTCCCGGCACCCCGTTCAGCTTGGGACAGTGATTCTATCTCTGAGGGTCTTGACGCCCTCCGCTTCACATTTTCCAACAAACAGCCTGGCCGCGTGCCTGCACGTGTCTCCCGGACCGTGGGCGTGGCTTCCTGGCTGCTGTCTCCCCCCCACCCTCCTCTGCCCTGCCTCACAGTGCCCTCCCCCCCCCCCCCCCCCCGCCTCACAGCCACCCAGGCCACCTCACAGCCACAGGAAGGTTTTGATACAAAAACCTGTGAGCCTCATCCTTCCCTCACTCTGGAGGGTGCTTGCTCCAGGCTAAACCTCCACACAGGCCGCTCCTTCCTTGGCCGCCCCACCTCTCACCCGCCTGGTCCCCACGCTGCCCTGCTCCCTGCCAGGCCACCCCGCAGGCTCCTTCCCCTGCCTAAAGGCCACCATCTAAGAGGCGGCCCCCTGACCTCCCCCTTCACCGAGTGAGATGTGATTGGGCCCCCCGCCTCCATTCCGGGGTTCCCTCCCAGCACCCTGGATTTCCCCGGAACATCCCTTGTCACAGTGTGTAACTGGGGATTCGTTTGTGAGCTTATTCACTTTGTCTGTCCGCACTGTCACCCCTCCGGGTCCCCGCGCAGATGCAGGCTCCGTGGGCAGTGTCTGCTGTTAGCCCAGCTCTGCCTGCACAGAGCCCCGGCCAGAGCGCAGCCGCACCAGGAGAGGAGCATGCAGGGAGCAAGGACTTGGGGTCCCCCAATGCCCACTGATGTCCTCAGCGCCCGGACTGGCCTCGCGAGGGCGCCATCATCGCAGCCCGGTCTGGTTTGGCTGCTGTTTTCACGAGGTGGCCATGCACACAGAAGTGCTGGGTCCTGAACGGCTGGGAAGGGAGCAGGACTCACCCAGCTTCTCGGGGGCATCACAGGCCCTGCAGACGGCCCTCTGCGCGAGTGGCTCCGCTCACGCTCACACAGGGTGCCGAGGGCAATGGCGCAAAGGAAAGCCAAGTCCCCAGCCAGGGCTGAAAGGCCAGCCGGGTAAAAAGGCAGCCGTGTGTGTCACACGTACCTGGGCGTGGTCGTGATGGTACAGCCGAGGCAGAAGCTGGACCATGATGCACAGGGCCCCGGGGTGCGTGATCACGGCATCACCTTCTTCCGTCCTGCAGACAGAGGAGAAGCACATCAGCCTGAGCCTTCTGTCACTTCTGTTTCCCACAGACCTTTCTGGACCTTTCTAAGAGAGGCCACGACACACACCCTCAGTCTGCCACTTATGTCCACATGACCTTGAACTAATTAATCTGAGCTAATTTCCCCAACTCTGCCTGGCGCTGACACTACTACCCTTTCTGCACAGAGGAGGAGGGCGACGTTTCTGTGCACCGAGGCCCGGCGCCTGGCGAGGAGTTGGTGCTCAACGGAAGTGGCTCCTGGTTCACTCCCCGTCTCTGCAGATGTGTGGGAGATGGTGAATTTTTCATTTTATGTTAAACATACACAAACACTCACACACACACACACACACACACATACACACACACACACTCACTCACACACACTCACACACACTCACACACACTCACACACTCACGCACTCACACACACACACACACACTCACACACACACTCATATACACTCACACACACTCATATACACACTCACAATCACACACGCACACTCACACACACACACATACTCACACACTCACACACACTCACATACACACTTACACACTCACACTCACACTCACACACACACTTACACACACTCACACACACACACTCATATATACCCACACTCACACACACTCACACACACTCACATACACACTCACACACTCTCACACACACACTCACACACTTACACACACACACACACACTCACACACACACACACTCACATACACTCACACACACACACACACTCACACACTTCCAGGCCTCTTCAAGTTGGTGTAAGCACACTCTCCTATGTCCTACCACTGAATGCAACTAAAATCCCAGGTAGGATGCGTGAGCGGCCTCCTAAGAACTCTGAAAAGTGAGCAGCGGCAGAGAAAGAAACCAAGCCCGGAGCACAGGCGGCGGGCAGTGGGTTTCCCGGAGCCCCGCAGCACCCCTGGGGCGGGCTCGCAGGGAGCCCAAACGCAGAACCATGCACGGCGTGTGGACACGGCACACAGATCCAAGAGGAGGCCGCTGTTTCTGGTCTGAGGAGCCGGAAAGGAGGCTCCTACAAGCCACACGCCCTGGCGGAGACCATGGACTTTCTGTGGGTTTCTCCATTCTTTCTCTCCCCAGGCATCAGGCAGCCCCACGGCAGAAGCAGTGCTAGGCAGGGTCTGGAGCTCCCGGGAGGAGAATCCTGTTCTCTGACTAGAGGAACTATGGTCCCAAAGTGTAGGCAAAATCCTCCTTGCTTTGTCTCCTTTCCTCCACCTGCTTGGCCCCAGAGACAGGTACAGTGTGTGAAGTGTGTGGTGAGCAGGGAAACAAAGGCCATGAATGTCTAGACAAGGAAAGGAAGGGCCAGGGCGTCAGAAAGTGTTGGGGAGATGATGAAGAGGAAAAGGCTTACGAATGAGATCACTAAGCTCTGTATCAAACTCTGGGCGCAATTCCGAGCTGCACATGTGTGATCTGGTGCTAAACCACATTCTAAGGCTTTGAGAACTGAACTTGGTGGCAGACCGCCACCCAGGACTGGCTATCGCCTGGGGCAAGTGCAGGATAGATCAAACCACGCTGCAAAGTCTTTGAAACCTGAACCCAGCTGGGCCAATTGCCTGGTAAAGCAAAGTAATCAACATTCTGCAGAAAATGTTAGCAAGAGCCAGCGTCCATAACATTCCAAGTGTCCAGGATACAATCTGAACTTATTCCGCATAGAATGAACCATGGAAACCTCACTCTCTCACCCAGAAAAAGGTGCTAAGTCTGAGATGGCACGGATGTTGAATTATTGGACAAAAACTTTAAAGCAGCTATTATTAACCAAACTCTAAGAAGTTAAGGTTAATACTTTTGAAATGAATGAAAAACTAGAAAGTCGCAGTAAAGAAATTGAATCAATAAAAGAAATCAAATAAAAGTTTACAAACTGAACATTACAGTAACTGAAATTTTTAAATCTCACTGAATGAGAACAATAAGAGAATACGGTGAGAGAGGAAAGAGTCCATGAATTTGAGGATAAATTATTTGAAATTGCCAAATCTGACAAAAAAAAAATGAAGAAAGTTTCAATGTCACACGTCGTGAAACCAAAAAATCTAACTAATATTCCAGTTGTTGGGAGTTCCCCAGGAGAGGAGGAGGAGTGAGGTGTAAAAATAAAACATGTTCAGGAAGGTTTTAGCCAATATTTCTTCAAATTTGGTAACGTTAAAGATTCCAGAAGCTTAGCTAAATGCAAATGAACAACAGAAAAGTCCATGTCCAGGCACATCATAACCAACTGTTCAATCCCAAAGACAGTGAGAAATCCTGAAGGCAGCCAGAGAAGCACAACACGTCACACACAGGCACACAGCAGTGTGAATGGCTGTGGGTTTTCTCTGAGAAAGCAGAAGGCAGGGAACAGTGTTTCTAAGTGCTGAAAAGAAATGCACAGAATTTCCTATCCAGCAAAAACACCCTTCAGGAACTAAAACAGAAATAAATATATTCTCCCAGGTGGAGGTAAATACAGAGAATTTCTTATCATTAAATTTTCTCTAAAAAAATTATACTAAAAGAATTTCTTCAGGTGAGAAGGAAATCATAAGAGAAGGAACTTGGTATTTCAGTAATGAAGAAAGAACAACAGAAATGGTAAATGTTTGGATAAGTAAAATAGACTATTTTATCTCTTAAGTTCTTAAAACACGCATAATGGTTGGAAGCAAATTATAATAGATGGGATGCACATGACAACTATAACAGACAGGGGAGGCCAAAGGGATCTACATAGAGGTAAGGTTTCTATACTTTATTTGAAGCAGCAAAACGTTAATTATAAGTAGGCTGTTAAAATGTTAAGTATGTTTATCATAATCCTTAGGACGAGCATCAAAGAAGCTAAACAAAGAGAGAGAGTAAAAATTCAGTAGGTAAATTCAAATGAAATAAGATAATACATTCAAATAATCCACAAAAAGGTAGGGAAAGAGAAACAGAGAACAAAAAAGAGGGAACAAAGAGAAAGCAAATAAGATAGTAGACCTAAATCCAAACACACCAAAAACTACACTGAATAAAAATGGGGTTATATATACCAATTAATAGACACATATCATCGGAATGGAAAAAGCAAATGACTAAACTATATGCCATCTACAAGAAATTCACTTTAAATATAATAATACAGAGAGGTTAAAAGTAAATGGATAGAAAAGGTATACCATGCTAACACTAATCCAAAGAAAGCTGGTGTGGCTCTGTTAATTTTAGAGAAAGAGGACTTCAGAGTAAAGAATATTGCCAGGAATCAACAGGTATCCTACATAATAAAAAGGTAATATGTAAATTACCATCACTCCGCTACGCCTATGATTGGGCCAGCAGGAGGTGCAGGGGGCAGGACTCAGGGTGGCCGGGGTGGTGATTGGGCCGGCAGGACACTGAGCTCCCGCTGCCAGCGGCGGTGCGAGCTCAGCGTCTGTGCCATGGCTGTGCTGCGGCACAGAAGGGGCCTCTGGGGCAGCGAGCCAGGTGTCTGGCGGCCCCGGCTGACTAGGCAGCGCGGGCGGGCAGGCAGCGCGGCTCCCGGGGGAGGAGTCTGGCAGCAGTTGGGCCACAGGAGCGCACGGTGGTGTCCGCAGAGGACGTGGGTTTCCACGCAGCCCGGGCCGGCCGAGGGAGGGCTCATGAGGGAGCTGGAAGGCAGAGGAGGCGGCGGCGGCCCCAGGCTTCCTGGGCGGGAGGTGAAGGCAAGACCCCGGCCTGGGCTCCGGCGGCCAGAGGACCACGCCCCCGCCCCGCCTCGCCTCGCCCTAGGGGCCCAGGGACTTCGGAGCTGCAGGCCACACCCGTCCCGACCAGCGGACAGACAGCCTACAAGTGCATGATTAAATCATGCACTGGGCCTCTAGTATTGCATAATGATGAAAGAAGGCATAGCATCCAAAATGTGAAGGCACTTCACAAAGGAGCATCAGAATTCATAAAAACTGAGAGAAGTAAAAGGACAAATCCTCAATCTACACTAATAAAACAGAAACATGCAAATTAACCATCACTCCGCTATACCCATAAGCCATGCCCACCAACCAATCAGGAGCAAGTATGCAAATTAACCCAACCAAGATGGCGGCCAGCCACTGAGCAAGCAGGAGGGTTGGGTTTCCCTGGCAATGGAGGAAGCCAAGCTTTCTGCCCACTCTGGCCGGCCCTGGCCTTCGCTCAAGGCTACAAAGTTTTAATTATAGAAGATAAATAAATCCCTACAAAAATGGCTGCAGCCACAGAGCAAGCAGGAAGCTTGAGTTTCCCCGGTGATGGAGGAAGCCAAACTTCTTGGCCGGCCCAGGCCTCCGCTCAAGGCTACAAAGTTTCAATTATAGAAGATAAATAAATGTCAGATCCTAGGGCTTCCACTTGGGTCGCCGGGGGGCATGGCTGGCCTGCAAACCACCATAGGCCCCTCACCCAGGCCGCCCAACACCCGAAGGGAACCCCCACCCTGATCCGGGACACCCTTCAGGGCAAACCAGCCGGCCCCAACCCAGGCCTGCAGGCGAGAGCAGTTGGGAGGGAACAGGCCTGCAGGTGAGGGCAGTTATGGGCAGTTACGGGTGACCAGGCCTACAGGGGAAGGCAGTTAGGGGGGACCAAGCCTGCAGGGAAGGGCAGTTAGGGGGGACCAGGCCTGAAGGTGAGGGCAGTCAGGGGCATATAGGCTGGCAGGAGAGCAGTTAGGCTTCAATCAGGCTGGCAGGGGAGTGGTTAGGGGGTGATCTGGCTGGCAGGCAGAAGCGGTTAGGGGCAATCATGAGGCAGGCAGGCGAGCAGTTGGGAGCCAGCAGTCCTCGGTGGGATCGGGCCTAAACGGGCAGTCGGACATCCCTCGAGGGGTCTCAGATTGGAGAGGGTACAGGCTGGGCTGAGGGACATACCCCCCGATGCACGAATTTCGTGCACTGGGCCTCTAGTTATATATAATTCAACACTCTTTTCTCAGTAGGTGATAGAAAACATAGACAGAAAATCACCAAAGATATAGAACTGACCACCACCAACCAACTGTTATAGTGGCATTCTAGAAACACTCCACTCAACAGCTGCAGAATACACATTCTTGTCAAGTTTTCATGGAGCACATGTCAACATCTAATGAGCTCTGGGCCATAAAACAAACCTTAAAACATCCCAAATACATAAAATCATCCAAAATGCATTCTCTAATCACAACAGCATTAAAGTCAACGTGAACAACAGAAAGAAAACTGAAAAGGATCCAGACTTGGGAATTAGACAACATACCTCTTTTTTTACTGTGGTAAAATACACATAACAAAAACTTACTACCTTCACTGTTTTAAGTGTACAGTTCAGTGGTATTAAGTACACACATGTTGTAAGCAACATGTTTCTAAATAGTCTATGGGTCAAATGGAAAGTTGCAAGAAAAATTTAAAATATTTTGAGCTTCAATAATAATGACCATAGAAAAGTTTGTGAGGTGCTGCTAAAGCAGTGCTTAGAAAAAAACATATATATTGAAATGTTCACATTACAAGAGAATAAAGGTCTCCAATGAAAAATCCACATTTCTACCATAAGATGCTATTTAAAAATAAATTAATAAGCCCAGAGCAAGTAGAAGAAGTATAATAAAGATAGTAAATAGCAATGAAATTAAAAACTGAAAAATGAAAACACAGGGTGGGGCAAAAGTGGGCTTACAGTTATGCGTACAGACAATAGAGTGTATTCTTGTATTATCATTTATTCATTATTGTACTTCCCATACGAACAACTGTAAAGCTCCTTTTGCCAACCCTGTGTCTTGGAACTAGATAGAAGTCGAGCTTGCACAAGTTTGTGAATGTACTAAATGCCACCTGAGTTATTAGCTTTAAAATCATCAATTTTATGTTCTGTAAATTTTACCTTAACACTAAAAGAAGCTGTTTTTAAAAAATAAAAGGAAAAGATGCCTAGCATCTGGGGTACAAGTTCTCAAAGTTGAATGTGCTTACCAATAACAAGAGGGCCTTTTTAAAGCCGACCCTGGACTCCTGCCCCGAGACTGAGGTTCAGGCATCTGATTTTCATGCATTTCAGTGACTCCACTGTGGGTTCAGATGCAGGCGGTCTAGGCTCAAGGAGCACTGCTCTAAGATGCATCCCCAGAGCAGGGATAGGGGCAGGAGCCCCGCATCCCAAGGTTGCAGGCACGGGAGCCGCCCCCACTCCCACTGGTGTTCCCGAATGACTTGTACCTTGAAAAAGTCCTGTGGATGTACCTGAAAGTTATAACCCTAAGTACACAATCACCTGTATCTGTGGGAGCCCAGAGTGGCCTGGGGGAAGGGGATGCTTGGCCAAATTTTGCAAAGGGAGAGTGATGTCATTCATGCGAAGAATCCTGGAGGCCTGTGGGGAGTCTGACCCAGGAAGCCTCACCTCCCGCAGCGCCTGCCCTGCACTCAGCCAGCGGAGCCCAACCCTTCCTGTCACCACCGCCACCGCAGCCACCTCACGTGCACGGTGCTCCCATCAGCATTTTCCTGCTTAGATATGGGAGTCAGACTGAGCCCCGTCTGGACTCTATCCATATCAAGGGGCAGGATTCAGATGCTCCATCTCCTCTCACAAAGGCCTATGGATTCTTGAGTGACTAATTAAAAAATTAAAAGTAATATGGACTCATTTTGGCAATTCACATCCAGAGAAGCACCATCCTCTTTTAAACCACACCTCTCTCAATGCTTCTCTCAGACCCTGGGCCAGTGCCCGCCCCCACCCCACCCCCTCCAATCGGTTACCCAGGTCTGGACATGCTATGCCCTAAACATGCCTCACATGTTCTCCTACCAGCAGGGCACTGTCTTATTCAAGCCTTCGCCATTCCTAGGAGGAACCGACACCTCCTGCACTCCACCCTCCCCATCTGGGTTCTACCCATCCATTCTAAGCTCCACTGCCACAAAAGCCACCTGAAGGCAGTGGCCGTCTCACCCAGGGCCCCGCGAGGCCGGGGCTGCATCGATGGAGAACAGGCTTACGCGGAGGTTCCCTGCTCAGCTGGGTTCTCGAGCCTGAGACGCACACTCAACTCCCAATGTACTAAACACACATGCACACACGTGCACATGCATGCACACATGCATGCACGCAGACATACATACGTGTGCATGCACACACCCTTATACTTAACCATGGCCATCCAGAGGAACCTGGACAAACCAGCCCAACCTGAAGGGAGGATGTGACAGAGCAAGACCCGCTCGGAAGGGGACTGCGCAGGGCAGCGCGGCCCACCCAGCAGGGAGTTAGCCAGAGCACTCTCCAGGGCACCAGGGCCCAGATGCAGGGCTGCCCTGGGCAGCGATCTTAGAGAATAGAGCACTGTCAGTGAGGACCGCGTGGGGACCCAGCATCAGAGGGACGCCATCTGCCTCCGGCCCAGAGCCCACGGGCCCTCAAGGGAGCTGCAAACAGTCAGGCTCAAATGTTGCCTGGTGTGTGGAGCTTCGAGTTCCGGCAACGCCTAGAACACCCTGGAGGCGTGGGCATGTGGCAGGGTTTGCACCTAAGCTACTGCGCAAAAGGCCAGAGGTTGGGGTGCTTCACCGAAGTTTCCCAAGCACCTCACTGGTCTCTCCAATTGACCGCATGGTACGTGTCATCAGGAAGCCCGATCTTACTGGGCTTTGAGCCTGTAATGTTTCCTGAGTGACTACTGAGTCCTATTCCAGGTGCGTTATAATACCCGAGCCATAGTCCCTAAACAGCAGATAGATATCGACTCCCACTGTGCAGCTGGGAAGCTGAGCTGAGGCGAGCATAAGTACATTGCTGCTGTCATCACAGAGAGGGAGCCCACCGCCTCCCAACCCTGCCGCCTCCCGGCTCTGCTCCCCACTGCAGGAAGCAGCGCTGTAGGCACACAGGCTACAGGGAGGGGGCCGAGCTCCAGCCCTGCTTCCCACCGGCCAGCGCGATGCTGGCTGAGCACCCTGTCCCCATTCCCAGCCCAACTGCCCTGCCCTTAACCCCATCTCTCAGACAGGCCAACTTTCACTTCCCTAACCATTAGGGAAGGTCAAGGCGCTCTATTTCCTTTAATGAGGAAAAATGTGCTACTTATGAAATCTGACCCTTATACATTTAAAAATTCTCATTGTGAAACCAGGGTGACATTTGACACAGGAATTATCTGTAAAGAATCAGGCTGACACCATACACAGATTAGAAACCAAACTTAAAATACTGTGTCAAAATGCTTGGCAAAGGATCACCATTATTGTGGGGATATCTAGAAAAAGCAGGAAAAACACATACACCACACACACACACACACACACACACACACACACACACAACACACACCCCACACACACACACACGCACACCACACGCGCACACCACACACACAGGCCTTTGTAGATGAACCCAGATTCAGAGCCTGGCTCTAGCACAGTGGTTCTCAACCTTTCTAATGCCACGACCCTTTAATACAGTTCCTCATGTTGTGGTGACCCCCAACCATAAAATTAATTTTTTTGCTACTTCATAACTGTAATTTTGCTACTGTTATGAATCGTAATGTAAATATCTGTGTTTTCCGATGGTCTTAGGCGACCCTGCTAGCGGTTCTCAACCTGTGGGTCACGACCACTACTGCACTTACTAAATGTGTGACTTTGGCCATGTGATTGATCCTTTCTCAGCCTTGGTTTCTGTATTAGTAATAGTCTAGGGCTTGAGAAGAAGTTAAATAAAATAAGTGTTTGGTGCTCAGACCCCAGAGACATTCAATAAATGGCTGTTGCTTTTCATCACCAGGACCACTTACTGTGTGTCTCCTGGTGCTGACAAATACTTCTGCCCTGAGCGCTGGTGGAATCATTTGAACAAGGTTCCAAGATGAGATCCCAAGTTAACCTGCATATGTCCAGGTGGCCAGGGAAGAGGCCTCCTCGGGAACCCCTTTAACCCCCAGAATAAAGAGATTAGGGAATTCTCACCAAAGAGAAGAAAAAGGGAAAGGCCTGGAATCTGGCCAAGGCTTGGCTCACAGTGGGTAGCTACAGCCTCACTAAGTTCACTCTCATGTCTGCAGAAAGGCCGGGGACCAGAGTGAGGATGGGTTGCATGGAGCCTGGGGAAGGAAAGTCCTGGGCAAGACTCACAGTCAAAAGCCACAAATTACCCAAAGAAACAAGGGACCCTCAGTGACAGCCACAGAAACAACAGATTGTAGAATCAGACTCTCAAAAGACCATGGGGAAAAAAGAATTATGATTCATATGTTTGAAGAAATAAAGGAGAGAAAAATATGGGCAAGGAGAAGAGCTATAAAATCATCAAGTTCATTAGAAAAATAATAAAATAGTATCCAGAAATGTAAAATATAATCACTGAAATTAAAAATTCAAAACCTCACTGGCTGGATTAAACATTATGTCATAGCCCGCTACTAAGAGATTCAGTGAGTTGGAAAAGAGATCAAGATAAATTTACAAAACACAGTACACAGAGACAAACACACTGAAAATGTGAAAGAGAAATAGGAGATATAAGAAATTGGAAACTAGAATAAAAGTAAAGCAAACATATCATTGAAGTTCTAGAAAAGCATAACATAAAAAAGATGGGGAAGAAGTAGTAAATTAAGGAGAATATCCAGAACTGATGTAAGACACAGTTATCAAATTCAGGAATTCTGATAAATTTCAAGCAGAATAAATTTCAAAAATAATATAAATAAAAACACATTATAGTAAAACTATAAAACAAGAATCATGAAAAAAATCTTAAAGGCAGCCAAAGAAAAATGACAGATTACCTTCAAGGGAAGAGCAATAAAAATGCAGCTGATTTCTCAAAGGCAACACTGGAAGGCTCCCATTCTGTTCTGTAGGAAAATAACTATCAACCAAGACTGTATACCCAGAACAACTATCACTCAGGAATTATGGAAGAAAAAGAGACATTTTTAGACAAAAACCAAGAGAGTTTACCAAAAATATTATTTAACTTTGGAAACCTGCCAATTAAACAAGGCTCAAGAATAAAACTATTAAGTCCAGAAGAGAAATTAGGAAATACTTAGTACTAAATTATATTGCAAGTACAATATAAAACTTGTGTAATACTCCTGAAGTAGTTACCAGAAAATTTATATTTTAAAAAAGGACTGAAAATTAATCTCCTAATCAGTTAAATTAAGAAAAAGAATACCAGAACAATAAACTCAAAGAAAGTAGAAGGAAAGAAGGACCAAAACAGACACAGAACATTTGTGTAAGAGAGACAGAAAATGCTGAAAGTTGGCTCATAGGACATACTAACCAATAAACCTCTGCCAAGAATGCTGGGTGCCAGGGGCGAGAGAAGATACCATTCATGATGTGAGGAATAAAAAGTAAGAAGGGCATTATAAAAAGCCTCAGTCAATAAATTAAAACTTAGATAAAGTGAGAAAATAGACTTGAAAAATAACTAAGAATGATCCTAATAAAAGAGTAATATGCAAATTAACCGCCACTCCGCTACACTCACAAGCCATGCCCACCAGCCAATCAGAAGTGAGTATGCAAATTAACCCAACCAATATGGCAGCAGCCACGGAGCAAGCAGGAGGCTTGGGTTTCCCTGGTGATTGAGGAAGCCAAGCTTCCCGCACACCCTGGCCGGCCCTGGACTCCACTCAAGGCTACAAAGTTTCAATTATAGAAGATAAATAAATTCCAACTAAAATGGCAGCAGCCACAGAGCTGGAGAGAGCAGGAGGCTTGGGTTGCTCCCGGTGATGGAGGAAGCCAAGCTTCTTGGCCTGCCTTGGCCTCCAATCAAGGCTACAAACTTTAAATTATAGAAAATAAATAAATCCCAACAAAAATGGCTGTGGCCACGGAGCAAGCAGGAGGCTTGAGTTTCCCTGGCAATGGAGGAAGCCAAGCTTTCTGCCTGCCCTGGCCTGCCCTGGCTTCTGCTCAAGGCTACAAAGTTTCAATTATAGAAGATAAATAAATCCCACATACCAGGGCCTCCGCTTGGGTCGCTGGGGGGCGTGGCTGGCCTACAAACCACCACAGGCCCCTCGCCTAGGCCACCCCATGCCCCAAAGGAACCCCCATCCTGATCCACGACACCCTTCAGGGCAAACCAGCCGGCCCCCACCTGTGCACCAGGCCTCTATCCTATCTAATAAAAGAGTAATATGCAAATTGACCATCACTCCAACACACAAGATGGCTGCCCCCACGTGGACACAAGATGGCCACCACAAGATGGCCCTCAGGGGAGGGCAGTTGGGAGGGACCAGGTCTGCAAGGGAGGGCAGTTGGGGGTGATCAAATCTGCAGGGGAGGGCAGTTAGGGGTGACCAGGCTGGCAGAGGAGGGAAGTTGAGGGCAACCAGGCCTGCAGGGAAGGGCAGTTGGGGGAGACCCAGGCCTGCAGGGGAGAGCAGTTGGGGGGGACCAGATCTGCAGGGGAGGGCAGTTAGGGGCAATCAGGCTGGCAGAGGAGCAGTTAGGCATCAATCAGGCTGGCAGGGGAGTGGTTAGGGGGTGATCTGGCTGGCAGGCAGAAGTGGTTAGGGGCAATCAGGAAGGCAGGCAGGCGAGCAGTGGGAGCCAGCAGTCCTGGATTGTGAGAAGGATGTCCGACTGCCCGTTTACAGTCGGACATCCCTTGAGGGGTCCCAGATTGTAGAAGGTGCAGGCTGGGCTGAGGGACACACACTCCCATGCACGAATTTCGTGCAAATGCCCTGCGACGCGAAGGCCAGATGACAGACGTGGAGGCAGGATAGCTGATCACAGCGCGAACTTGTATTTTGTCGCTGCTGCGTTGGAGGAATGAAGAAAGGCACCAACTATGGTTTTGTCCTTTCCTTTCCCCTCCAGCCCCGGGGGTGGCGGGGGTTCTTTGCCCTCCCTTGCTCTGGTGGGATTCTGCCTTAGGAATGAAAGTAAAATGTGGTTTGGGGCAGTCTGAGATCATTCAGGAGATTAGCCTATAGAAGTAAGAGGAGCCCTTGCTGGTTTGGCTCAGTGGATAGTGTCAGCCTGCAGACTGGAGGGTCCCAGGTTCGATTCCAGTCAAGGGCACATGCCTGGGTTGTGGGCTCGGTCCAACGTGCAGAAGGCAGCCAATCAATAATTCCCTCTCATCTAGAAAAACCAATCAGAAAGGATATATGCATCCCTATGTTCATAGCAGCACAATTTACAATAGCTAAGATTTGGAAACAGCCTAGGTGCCCGTCAGCAGATGAGTGGATCGGAAAACTGTGGTACATCTACACAATGGAATACTACGCTGCCATAAAAAAGAAGGAATTCTCATCATTTGCAGCAACCTGGATGGAATTGGAGAACATTATGCTAAGTGAAATAAGCCAGTCAATGAAAGAAAAATACCACATGATCTCACTCATTTAGGGATAGTAAAGAACATTATAAAGTGGTGAACAAAAAGATAGATACAGAGACAGTAAAGCATCAAACAGACTTTCAAAGTACAGGGGGAAAGTTTGGGAAAGGTGGGGGAGTTATGAAATCAAACGAAGGACTTGTATGCATGCATATAAGCATAAACAATGGACGCAAAACTCTGCGGGGGGAGGGCATGTGTGGGTGTGGGGTGGGGGGGGTAATAGTAAGATATGTACACATATAATACCTCAATAAAAATATTAAAAAAATAAATAAATAAATAAAAAATAAAAATAAAAAATAATTTCCTCTCATCATTGATGTTTCTAACTCTCTCTCTCCCTCTCTGAAATCAATAAAAATATATTTAAAAAAGAAGAAGAGGAGCAGTTGTCCTTGCCAGGGGAAGTGGGGATGGCAAGCAAGAACAGGAAGAAGCCACAGTTGGAAGGACACTGTGCTTTGTGTCCTGGAAGTCAAAGGGCCTCGCCATCCCCTGGCAGTGCCCTGAGGGGCATGTAAGACAAGACAAAGCTGCCGGTACACAAGGGAGGCCGGGCACAGGCACCCACACTCCAGGAGCAGCAAAGATGCCGAAGAGAAAGTAAGCCAATCTCTCGAGTCTGCACCCAGTTTCCAAGATGGGTCAGCGTGCCTGGACCCAACAGCACCCCACGACCCTGTGTGCACTGATTGGTTTTCTATGCGCTCCCATGGTAGGGGAGCGTGGAGTCAGAGTTAACCTGGTTTAAAGAATAGAAAGCCATGTGACACTTCTGCACACCCAGCTTGGAGCCTATGCTTTCCCCCACTCCACGTGCAGGATGTCTGTGTAGGAAGTGGGAGACAGATGCACTGATGACCGATCGCAAAGCGGGCAGCAAAGCTCTACCTCTCCTCCAGGTCCGGCCACTGCTCCAAGTTGCCGTTGGAGTCGCTGCCAGCTTCTCCCGTCTGGGCGTCCACAGCTGCTTCTGGCCCAGCTGGGAGTGGTGTCTTCAGGTCCCAGCGCCGGTGGAGGGTGCCGCTGGCCATGCTGTCCAGGAAGCTGAGGATCTGGAGACAGCTCTGTATCTTGGGTGGGAAGAGGCTGACAGAGGAGAAGGCCACACTCAGCAAATCAGCAAATGGCCTGGCCTTGGTGGTCTCCCCGGAGTGCAGAGCGGCTCCTTCTTCCTCCGGGGCCCCGAAACAGCCCAGCAAGCAGAGGTCCTCAGCCAGCTTCTCAAAGAGCCCGTTCCTCCTGAAGAAGTCCCCGTTGACAGGGTCCAGGTGCAGCGCTGCAGACAGCGCACAGAGGGTGTGCAGGACCAGGCCCAGGGTCTGGCTGGGGGACACCGCCCCCCACATCTGCAGGGGCGGGTCCTGGAGAGAACCCTCCAGGTCAGAGAGCAGGGACAGCAGCCCATTGAACCCACTGGACACTCTGAAAGCAGCACGGCCTTTGGGCGTCTCCAGGATCCGGAGGAGAGACTGAAACACCAACAACATAAACATGAGTCAAGCCCAGGAGACAGACCTTTCACACTGAGCTCCCGCACATCCCACCAACGCATGGGCTCTTCCCTCCGCAGCACAGGCACAGCCAGCTACCTGGGGCAATTCTGAAACATCGGGAGGTCAATGCTGTTCCTCTTAATTTTAGTTCCAGGTTACCACGAGCCTTCTTTCAATGGCTGGCTTGAAAGAGTTTGCTCATTTATGGGGTGGACTTACTGCCCCAAATCTCAGCACACATGCATCTCCCTCCAGAAAGCAAGCTTTCCTGGGCCCCAGCTCCTCCTTCTCCCAGCCTGTGCTCACCCAGCCCCTCCAACGCCCCGATCAAACTCCCATCACACTGTATTAAAGCTACTTGAAAACTGCCTCAGCCTCCCCCGATGGCGCCGCGGGCACTCAGGCTGCTCACTGCTGAGGAGCACAGCACACACGCAGTCACTGAACAAATGAAATGAACCATCTCTTCTACTGCAAAGGTCACTGCTCCCAGTGAAATCTCTACAATGCAACTCCCTCTTCCTCTCTCTCTGTGCAAGCACGGGTACCACTGTTACATGTGGAATGATAGTAAGTGAATCTACTTGAAGTCTGGTGTGAACTTATGAGGAAATCAAGGCAGAGAAGAGGAACCTTTAACGGGCAGAAACCCATAGATGAGGCATGCCAAAGAGCCCATGCAGAAGTTTCGGCTATTCTAACATACAAGTAGAATCTGCCTGCTCCAGATTGCTGAGGTTGTTACTGGACAGCCAATCTTCTAATTCTTTTTAAAGCAAACATTTATTGTGCACTTACAAAGTGTCACTCATCGAGCCCTGTGCATGGTATACACTGGATATTTAATAAATGCTTTGGAAGGACTGCCTTTATAAAATTCCTATTCAGTGCTGAAGCCTCACACCTAAAAGTGAAGAATGTGTGGGTGATTTTAGATAAATATTAAAAGCCTCTAGTTGTTTACATTCAGTTATTTACTCTTCACAAAAATTGCATGGACCCCCTCCAGGCACCTTAAGAGAGAGGGTTTCCCAGAGAGGGGCCAGGCCGTGAGACCGAGGTAGTCGGCTCTGGA
Organism: Eptesicus fuscus; assembly: GCF_027574615.1. NCBI lineage: Eukaryota > Metazoa > Chordata > Mammalia > Chiroptera > Vespertilionidae > Eptesicus > Eptesicus fuscus. The sequence goes on along the minus strand of NC_072489.1, from coordinate 4,377,024 downwards.
GAAAGATTTGAATTGCTTTGTCCTTTCAGGCATTTAATGTTCTAGTGACACAGGGAAGACAATGGTATGGGCAGCACAATTCAGTCAACTCCAGGATGCCTGAAACAGGGTTCGGGAGTGAGGGGGTGATGTTGTCTCTTAAGTGCACAGTTTAGGATGACAATCAATAGCACAAAGCTGGGAGTTAATAGAGAAACTTGTAGGTCAGATTTTTTAAAAGGAGGGAATAAACTAGATAAAAACTCATATAGAGAAAGTCAAATAGATACTTAGTAAAATTACAGGTAACTATGAACTATGAAGTCATGCACTTTGGGGGGAATAAAGGTAATTTTCAGCTCTATCCCTAAAATGCTGGCAATCCTAACCTAGCACCAGTGTTTATCTGTGTGCCCCTAACACCCAAATGCTGTTATCTAATACTAGAGGCCCAGTGCATGAATTCGTGCACAGGTGGGGTCGGGCCAGCCTGGCCCCAATCGGTGGGTCAGGGCTGGGCCTGTAGGGCAGAGGAGATGGTGGGAGGTTGGCTGGATGGCCCACCCTGATCAGGGCCCGGCCGGCTGGGTGGAGGGGCCATGGGCAATTGGTCAGCAGGCCCTGCCCCCAATTGGGGTGGAGGGTCCGATTGGGGGCGAGGCCAGCCATGGGGAGGGGCTGTGGGCCGTGGGATCAGTGGCTGGGGAAGGAGCCATGGGAGGTTGGCTGGCCGGCCCCACCCCCTATTGGGGTTGGGGGGGCAATCAGGGGTGGGGCTGGCCAGGGGGAGGGGCTTCAGGAGGTTGGATGGCCAGCCCCACCCGTGATCAGGCTGTTTCACTGGCTGCAGTAGACGTCATAGCGACTGGTCATTCAGGTCGTTATGGCATTCAGGTCGCTGGCTTTTTATATATATAGATTATAGTCTCTAAAAGAAACCTGAGCTGCTTGGTGGGAAGTCAATCCCATGACTGGGTAGGAGGACACAGAATGGCCAGGATTAAGTGAGTGCGCACAGGCGAGGACTCTCAAAGATGACACGATATGATGGCCAAGAAACTGCTGAAAGGGTTCCCACTGATCCACCAATGACATTTTGAGAAATTAAAAAATAAGACAAAAGATTATAGTAACAAGGAAAATCTATGAAAGGCCTAAGTCCTCAATTATGTTCAAAATTGAAAAATAATAACATAGGGTAGAGTAGAAAAATTCATCCTAACCAATATGGGTCAACTTTTCTTTTTCTGGTTATAGAAAAACATTTCTAGTGGTTAGATCATGACTATCCACCAGAGCTCAGGAAGACAATTGTGGAGAAACTGAACTGTTGTGTGTTCTTTGAAAGAAACTCAGCATCAGGACAATGAATCCCAGGGCTCATGAGAAATTCAATCAGAGTGGTGGAATAGACTGCCAGAAAGACAGAGGCCAATGAGTACTAAGGACGAGGCAATAACCACTGCTTTCTCCTCCTAGGTGGGTATATGGCCTAACTAATTCTTCAGTGGTAATCGATCTGTTCAGATTTTCCATTTCTTCTTGGTTTGGTCTTGGAAGATTATGTTTCCAGGAACTTATCCATTTCTTCCAGATTGTCCAGTTTGTTGGCATGTATTATCCATAGTATTTTCTTACAATCCTTTGTATTTCTCTGGAGTCAGTTGTTACTCCTCTTTCATTTCTGATTTAATTTATTTGGGTTCTCTCTCTCTTATTTTTTCTTGATGAATCTGGTTAAAGATTTATCAATTTTGTTTATCTTTTCAAAGAACCAGCTCTTAATTTCACTGATCTTTTTTACTGTTTTTCTAGACTCTGTTTTGTTTATTTCTGCCTAATTTTATTATTTCCTGCTTTCTACTCACTTTGGGCTTTGTTTGTTTTTCTTTTTCTAGCTCCTTTAGGTATAAGGTTATATTGTTTATTTGATATTATAAGTTATTATATGCCAACAAATTGGGCAATCTGAAAGAAATGAATACATTTCTAAAAACATACAATCTTCCAAGACAATCAAGAAAAAAGAGAAAATCTGAAAAAAACTGAATAGGCTGATAACCACCAAAGACATTGAAGCAGTGATCAGAAATCTTCCAGCAAACAAAAGCCATGGTCCAAATGGTTTTACAGGGGAGTTCTACCAATCACTCAAAGAAGGACTAAAACCTATCCTCCTCAGACTATTCCAAAAAAGTCAAGAGGAAGGCACACTTCCAAGCTCATTCTATGAAGCCAGAATTACCCTAATCCCAAAACCAGATAAAGACACCACAAAAAAAGGAGAACTACAGGCAAATACCCTTAATAAACATCGATGCTAAAATCCTCAACAAAATTCTAGTAAATCGGATCCAGCATTACATTAGAAAGATCATATACCATGACCAAGTGGAATTAATCCCGGGTATGCAAGGATGGTACAATATCTGCAAATCAATAAACGTGATATATCACATAAACTGAGAGACAAAAATCACATAATCATATCAATCGATGCAGATAAAGTATTTGAGAAAATTCAACACCCTTTCTTGATAAAAACTCTCAGCAAAGTGGGACAAAAGGGATCATACCTCAACATAATAAAAGTCTCATATAACAAACCTACAGCCAACATCATACTCAATGGGCAAAAATTGAACTCATTTCCCCTAAGAACGGGAACTAGACAAGGATGCCCACTTTCATCACTCCCGTTCGATATAGTACTGGAAGTGCTAGCCATAGCGATCAGACAAGAAGAAGAAATAAAAGGCATCCAAATTGGAAAAGAACAAATAAAACTGTCCTTACTCACAGATGACATGATACTGTACATAGAAAACCCCAAAGACTCCATCAAAAACCTACTATACCTAATAAATTAATTCAGTAATGTAGCAGGATACAAAATTAATACCCAGAAATCTATGGCCATTTTATATACCAATAATAAACTCACAGAAAGAGAAACTAAAAAAACAATCCCATTTACCATTGCATCAAAAAAATTAAGATACCTAGGAATAAACTTAAGTAAGGAGGTAAAAGACCTATACTCAGAAAACTATAGGACATTGAAAAAAGAGATAGAGATAGAGGAAGACATAAACAAATGAAAGAACATACCATGTTCATGGATTGATAGAATCAACATCGTTAAAATGTCCATACCACCCAAAACAATCTACAGATTCAATGCAATCCCCATTATAATACCAACGGCATATTTCAATGATCTAGAACAAACTCTCCAAAAATTCATCTGGAATAAAAAAAGACCCACAAATAGCCACAGCAATCCTGAGAAAGAAGAACAAAGTTGGATGGATCACAATACCAGATATCAAGCTATTTTACCAAGCCATAGTTCTCAAAACTGCCTGGTACTGGCACAAGAACAGACATATAGACCAATGGAACAGAACAGAGAACCCAGAAATCAATCCAAGCCATTATGCTCAATTAATATTTGACAAAGGAGGCAAGAGCATACAATGGAGACAAAACAGCCTCTTCAATAAATGGTGCTGGAAAATTTGGTCAGATACATGCAAAAAAATGAAACTAGATCACCAACTTAATACCATACACAAAAGTAAACTCAAAATGGCTAAAGGACTTAAATGTAAGACAGGAAACCATAAAAATCCTACAAGACTCCATAGGCAGCAAAACAGCAGACATATGCCATAGCAATATTTTTACTGACACAGCTCCTAGGGCATGCAGACTAAGGAGAAAATAAACAAATGGGACTACATCAATATAAAAAGCTTCTGTACAGCAAAAGAATCCATCAACAAAACAACAAGAAAGCCCACTGCATGGGAGAACATATTTGCCAATGTTATCTCTGATAAGGGTTTAATCTCCAACATTTACAGGGAACTCATACAACTTAACAAAAGGAAGATAAATAATCCAATCAAAAAATGAGCAAAGGACCTAAGTAGACACTTTTTGAAAGAGGACATACAGAAGGCTGAGAGACATATGAAAACACGGTCAAAGTCACTAATCATCCAAGAGATGCAAATCAAAACAACAATGAGGTACCATCTCACACCTGTCAGAATGGCTACCATCAACAAATCAACAAATGACAAGTACTGGTGAGGATACGGAGAAAAAGGAACCCTCGTGCACTGCTGGTGGGAATGCAGACTGGTGCAGCCACTGTGGAGAACAGTATGGAGTTTCCTCAAAAAGTTAAAAATGGAACTCCCATTTGACTCAGTAATCCCACTTCTAGGACTATATCCCAAGAAACCAGAAACACCAATCAGAAAGGATATATGCACCCCTATGTTCATAGCAGCACAATTTACAATAGCTAAGATTTGGAAACAACCTAATTGCCCATCAACAGATGAGTAGATTAAAAAACTATGGTACATCTACATGATGGAATACTACACTGCTATAAAAAAGAAGGAACTTTTATCATTTTCAACAGCATGGATGGAACTGGAGAGCATTATGCTAAGTGAAATAAGCCAGTTAGAGAAATATAAATATCACATGATCTTACTCATATGTGGGATATAATGATCAACATAATATGATGAACAAGAATAGATCCAGAGACAAATGGCAGGGGAGGTGGGGGGCGGTTAGAGAGCAACCAAAGGACTTGTATGCATGCATATTAGCATAACCAATGGACACAGACACTGGGGCGGTGGGGGCTTGTCCAGGGTGGGAATGGTTGGGGGTGGGGATCAATTGGGGAAAAAGGAGACATATGTAAAACTTAAGATAATAAAAAAAGAGAAAATCTGAACAAACCAATTACAAGCTATGAAATCGAAGCAATAATAAAAATATTTTCAATAAATAAAAGTCCTAGACTGGATATCTTCACAGGTAAATATTACTAAACATTCAAAAAGAACTAACACTTATCTTTTTAAATAATTCCAAGAAATTTAAGAGGAGTGAAGACTCCCAAGCTCATTTTACAAGGGGAGTATTATCTTAATTCTAAAACCAGATAGAGACACTACAAAGAAAGAAAATTATAGGCCAATATCCCTGATGAACATAGATGCTGAAATCCTCAACAAAATATTAGCAACCTGAATTCAGCAATATAAAAAATATCAATACATCATGATCAAGTGGGATGTATTCCTTGGATGCAAGGTTGGTATAATATTTGTAAATCAACTAAGGTGATGCACCAAATAACCAAAATGAAAGGTAAAAATCATCCATATATATAAAAGCCAAGCGACCAGAATGACCAGAACAACCGGATGACTGGTCGCTATGACGTGCACTGCGGCCGGCCAATCGGCCCGACTGAGGGTGGGGCCAGCCAGCCAACCTCCTGCGGCCCCTCCCCACAGCCTCCCCTACCCCCGATCAGCCCCCGACCCTAATCGGGGGTAGGGCCAGCAGCCAACCACCGCCCCCCTCCCCGGCCAGCCTGACCCCAATCAGCCCCAATTGGAGAAGGCCAGCTGGACCTCACCTGTGCACGAATTCGTCCACCAGGCCTCTAGTATGATAATATCAATGGATTCAGAAAAAAATACTTGACAAAATCTAGCACCTATTTATAATAAAGTCTCTCAGCAAAGTGGGAATAGAGAACATACTACAATATAATGAAGACATATATAAAAAATTCAAAGCCAACAACATACGTAATGGCCAAAAACTAAGAGCTTTTTCCTTAAGATTAGGAACAAAAAAGAGATGTCTGCTTTCATCACTCTTATTCAACATAGTACTAGAAGTCCTAGCCATAGCAATCAGACAAGAAGAAGAAATGAGGCATCCAAATTGAAAAGAAAGAAGTAAAACTGTCATTATTGGAAAATGACATGATATTGTATATAGAGAACCCTAAAGATTCCACCAAAAATTACTAGAACTGAAAATGAATTCAGCAAAGTAGCAGTATACAAAATACATATTCAGAAATCACTTGCATTTTTATACACCAATAATGAACTATCAGAAAGAAAAACTAATAAAACTATCCCATTTACAAATGCATTAAAAAAATAAAATACCTGGGAATAAATTTAACCAATGAGGTAAAAGACCTGTACTCAAAAAATTATATGACACTGAAGAAAGAAACTGAAGAACATATACATAAATAGAAGCATATAAAATACTCATGGATAGAAAGAATTAACATCATTAAAGTGCCCATACTCAACAAAGCACTCTAGATTCAATGCAATTCTTATAAAAATACCAATGGCACTTTTCACATAACTAGAAGAAATAACCCAAAAAAATATACGAAACCATAAAAGATCCCGAATAGCCTCACCAATCTGGAGAAAGAACAAAGCTGGAGATATCACACTACCTGATGCCAACCTATACTACAAGGCCATAGTAAAAAAAAGAGCAAGGTACTGGTATAAAAACAGATACAGATCAATACAGCCGAATATAGACAAAAATGACTACATCTATATGGTCAATTACTATTAGGACAAAGGAGGCAAGAACATACAATGGAGTAAAGACAGTCTATTCAATAAATGGTGCTGGGAAAATTGTATAGACACATGCAAATAATGAAACTAGAACATGTTTTCACACCATATATAAGAATAAACTCATAATAAAGACTTAAATGTAAGGCTTGAAACCATAAAATTTCTAGAAGAAAACGTAAGCTATAAAGTCTGACATTTGTCTTAGCAACATATTTTCTGAGATGTCTCACTGTGCAAGGGAAACAAAGGAAAAAAGTAAACAAATGGGACTACATCAAACTAAAAAGTTATTGCATAGCAAATGAAACCATCAACAAAACAAAAAGACAACCTACCCATTGGGAGAAGATATTTGACAATGATACATTCAATAAAGGGTTAATATCCAAAATTTATAAAGAACTCATACAACTCAATACCAAAAACACAAACATCCAATTACAAAATGGGCAGAGGACCCATATAGACAATTCTCCAAAGAGGACATACAGATGGCCAATGGACATGAAAAGATGCTCAATGTCACTAACCATCAGAGAAATGCAACTTAAAACCACAATGAGATATCACCTCATGCCTGTTAGAATGGCAATCATCAATAAATCAACAAACAACAAATGTTGGGTCTGGCAGGAGTGGCTCACTTGGCTGAGCATGATCCTGTGCACCAAAAGATTGCCAGTTCGATTCCCAGTCAGGGCGCAAACCTGGGTTGAGTGTTCAATCCCTGGTCAGGCCACGTACAGAAGGCAACCAATGGATGTTTCTCTTTCACATCTCTTTCTCTCCCCCGCCCCCCTGCCTTCTTCTATCTAAGCATGTCCTCAGGTGAGAATTAAAAAAACAAACAAAGAAATGTTGGCTGGCAAGGATGTAGAGAAAAGGGAACACTTGTGCACTATTCATTGGAATGCAGATTGGTGCATGTCACTATGGAAAACAGTATGGAGGTGACTCAAAAATTGAAAATTAAACTTCCCTTATAACTCAGCCATTTCACTTCTGAGTATATATCTGAAGAAACCCAAAACAGTAATTTGAAAGGATACATGCTATCCTATGTTCATTGTAGTGTTATTTGCAATAGCCAAACTATGAAAACAACCCAAATGCTTATCAACAGATGAGTGGATAAAAATGCTGTGTTGTATGCAATGAAATATTAATTAATCATAAAAATAATGAAATCTTATCATTAGTAAAAACATGGATGGACCTAGAGGATAACATGCCAAGTAAAATAAGTCAATCAGAGAAGGACAAATACCATATTATTTCACTTATACATGGAATCTAAAGAACACAATAAAGGAATAAACAAAATAGAACAGACTGATGGTTGCCAGAGGGGAGGGTGGTTGGGGAACTGGGTGAAAAAGGTGAAGGGACTAAGAAGTACAAATTGGTAGTTGCAAAATAGTCACAGGATGTAGAGTAGGAAATATAATTAACTAGAGGCCCGGTGCATGAAATCGTGCATTGGGGGGGGGGGAGGGTGTCCCTCAGCCCAGCCTGTGGCCTCTCGCAATCCAGGACCCCTTGGGTAGGGTCCCTAGGCCTGGCCGGCGATCAGGGCCTATTGGGGCTTTCCTTTCCCCCACTGCTGCCACTACTTGCCATCTGTGTGGCACTGCCCCCCTTCTCCCCCACCACTGGTCGCCTCCCTCTGTGGGTGACAGGCATGTGATGCAATTGCTTGGCTGGCTTGGGCTTCCCTCTGTGAGGCGATTGTGGGGTGATGGTGGGGTCCCCTGACCAATCGCATTGCACCTGCCTTGGATGGCCTGGCACCAGTGCGTGTCATAGCATGGTCATCCGGAAGGTCATCCGGACAGTCGGTCGTTCTGCTGTTCGATCATTCAGTCGATCTGCATATTATGCTTTTATTATTATAGATAATACTAGAGGTCCAGTGCACAAAATTCATGCACTAGGGGGGTGTCCCTCAGCCCAGCCTGCACCCTCTCCAATCTGGGACCTCTCAGGGGATGTCCGACTGCCAGTTTTGGCCCGATCCCACAGGGATCAAGCCTAAACTGGAAGCCAGACATCCCTCTCACAATCCAGGACTGCTGGCTCCTAACCACTCGCCTGCCTGCCTGCCTGCCTGCCTAATTGCGTCTAACCGCTTCTGCCTGCCAGCCTGATTGCCCCCTAACTGCTCCCATCTCGGCCTGATTGATGCCTAACTGCTCCCCTGACAACCTGATTGTCCCCAACTGCCCTCCCCTGCAGGCCTGGTCACCCCCAACTGCCCTCCCCTGCAGGCCATCTTGTGGTGACCATCTTATGGTGGCCATCTTGTGGTGACGTGGGGCCGGCCATCTTGTGATGACATGGGGCGGCCATCTTGTGATAACGTTGAGGGCACAAGAGTCACCTAGGTTTTTATTAGTATAGATTGTAATAACTATGTATGGTGCCAGGTAGGTGCTGCAAATATTGGGGGAACAATTTGTAAAGTATGTGATTGTCTAATCACTATGCTGTACACCTGAAACTAACATAAAATAGTACTGAATGTAGATTGTAACTGAAAAGTAAAATGTTTTTAAATTTAAAAATATATAGAAAAGAAAATACCCCCAAATGCAATGGCCACAATTGCTACACGAAAAACACTAGAAAGAAAGCTGTTAAATGTGGCACATTGAAATTCCCAATCTGAGGCAATTTCGAGAGCTAAATTAGATCAAGTTCATGAAACTGCGAGAGTGAAGGAGTCTCAGCTTTGACAAATCTAGTTATTACTAAACCGGGCAATGTACTCAGCATGTGTCTGGCTTAGCTCTCCAATTGCTGGCGACATGGGAGACTACAAGAAATTGTGTTCTGTGATATTGTTTATTTGAGATTTTTCTTGTTTCTTGAGGTAGGCCTGTACTACTATAAATTTCCCTCTTAGGACTGCTTTTGCTGGGCCTCATGGATTTGGAGTCGCTGTGTTTCATTTTCATTTGTCTCAAGATATCTCTTCATTTCTTCCTTGATCTCATTGTTTACTAGCATATTATTTAGCCTCCATGTGTTTCTGTGTTTTTCAGGGGTTTTTTCTTGAAATTGATTTCTGGATTCATACCAATGTGGTCAGAGTAGATGTTTGATAATTTTTTCAATCTTCTTACATTTATTGAGACTTATTTGTGGCCCAACATGTTGTCTATCCTAAAAAATGTTTTATGTGCAACTTGAAAATAATGCATATTCTGCTGTTTTGGGGGTGAAATGCTCTAAAAATACCAATTAAATTTATTTGGTCTACTTCGTCACTTAAGGCCACCATTCCTTAGTTTACTTTTGTCTGGAAAAATCTATACTGATGTCAATAGGGTGTTAAAGTCCCCTCGTATGACTGTATTACTGTCACTCTCTCCCTGTATGTCCATCAGGTGCTTAAGGTGCTTCTATGTTAGGTGCACGAACAGGTAATTGTTTAAAAAGGTTATAGTCTATTGTTGGATTGATCCCACTATGATTATGAAATATCTTTTGTCTCTTACTATGGCCTTTGTTTTAAAGTCTATTTTGTCTGACATAAGTATTGCTATCAAAGCTTTCTGTTTTGTTTTGTTTCCATTTACATGAAATATCTTTTTCCTTCCCTTTACTTTCAAGGTCTGCATGTCTACAAGGGGTCTCTTGTAGACAGCAGATGCATCAATCTCATTTTCTTATCCATTTAGCTACCCTACATTTTTTAATTGGAGCATTTAATCAATTTGCATATAAAGTGATTATTGATAGGTACATAGTTACTGCCATTTTATTATTCACATTTATGTTCTTTTTTTTCTTTTGCTACATCTTAAATACTAGTAAGTCCCTTTAATATTTCTTGTAATACTCGTTTTGTGGTGATAAACTTCTTTAGCTTTTTCTTGTCTGGGAAACACATTATTCCTTCAATTTTAAATGATAATCTTGCCAGGTATAGTGGTCTTGGCTGTAGTTCTTGCTTTTCATCACTTTGAATATTTTATGCCAATCTTTTCTAGCCTGAAAATTTTCTGTTGAGCATTTAGCTGACAATCTTATGGGAACTCCCTTGTAGGTAACTAACTGTATTGTTCTTGCTGCTTTGAAGATCCTCTCTTCATCTACAACCTTTACCATTTTCATTATGTTGTGTCTTGGTGTGGGCCTTTTTGGGTTTATCTTGTTTGGGACTCTGCACTTCTAGGACTTGCATGTCTATTTCTTTCACCAGGATTAGGGAAGTTTTTAGTTATTAGTTCTTCAAATAGGTTCTCAATCCCTTGCTCTCTCTCTTCTCCCTCTGGTACTTCTATGATGCAAATGTTGTTATGCTTGATGTTATCTCAGAGGACCCTTAAAATGTTCTCCATTTTTTATTCTTTTTTTTTTCTATTCTGATTAAGTATTGTCTGCTACCTTGTCTTCAAAATTATTAATTTCACCATCTGCTCCATCTCATTTGTTATTGACTCCTTCTAATATATTCTCTATTTCTGATGGCTTTTTTTATTACTTCCTTTTTATCCTTTTTAAAGGTTACTATATTTTTGTTGAAGTTCTCACTGAGTTTCTTGAGCATCCTTATAACAATTGTTTTAAACTCTATATCCGGTGAATTGGTTACCTACATTTTTCTGGAGTTTTCTTGTGTTTTTTTTCATTTGAAGGATGTTTATTTGTCTTCTCATTTTGGCGGCCTCTTTGTGCTTGCTTCTATGTATTAGGTAGGTCTCCTGTCTCCCAGTGTTTGCCGGGTGGCCTTATATAGGAGGTGACCTGTGGGCCTAGTGGCGAAGTTTCCCTGATTACCTGACACTGGGGCCAGAAGAGGCTGCAGACAGATATGCTGTCCGTGCTGCCTGTGTGAGAAATTCACTCCCGACACTAGTATTTATTTCTCTGAGTTGGAAACACACTCTAACCCTGAAGTGTGTGGTGGTGGTGCTTCCTTCCTGCCACTGACCAGCCACGGGAAAGGCTGAACACATGTGTGTGTCAGTGAGCGCTGTGCTGTCTACAGCTGACCTCGGCGCCTGGCCATGAAACTCGTGCCCTGAACAGTAAATAAACCATGAAGACATCAGGAATTTTATGCTCAAGGACAGCAGTCGCCAACCTTTAGGACCTTACGGACCACCAGTGGTCCGCGGACCACCAGTTGGCGACCGCTGCTCTCGGATGTCAAATCATCCAAATTTATGTGAAGTCTTTCAATGGCTCCTAAACCACAGAAGTTGTCCAGGACAAATGGAATGAATGAAGCTCTTCTGTTTATCATATGACAAAACAAATACCAGAAAAGGAAAGCAATGAAAAAAAAAAACTAATTAGATTATAGTCCATTGTCCAAACACTAAAACCCCCTCTTCCACTGTCTACTTTTGTCCAATTTGACACCAGCTATTGCTCAGAAGGACTCCATCATTCAGAGTGGTGAGAGCAGATATTTTAAAAGGAGAAGCCACCCAGTAATGGTTCTTCTATGATCTGTGTCTCAGAATGTCTGATCCCTGTAATTCCTGGACGGCCCTTTTCTCCTCCTGCTAGGAGGGGGGAGAAAGGGATGGCTGTCCTTAATTGTTGCTTTGTTTGATTTATTAAATTCAGGGTCATTATCTAGAATGGGGTAATCTCATTAGAAATTAGACTGCTCTATTATTTCTTGGGATGGGGTTAATTTCATATTTGCAGAGTCATATAGTAAAGAGTTCAAAATCCAATTACAAAGGCTTAATTTCATAGCAACTAGAGAGAAACATTTCTATCATAAAGGGAAATAAATACCGTGCTACTTCAGGAAACAATTTGTCAGGAACTGGGGGCCCAGGAGAAGGGTCTCCATTACTGTCACTCAACTTTGCGTGACAATGCATCACCAAGGCGGGCGAGTCTGCGGCAGGGAGCAAATTTAATCAGCTGAAGTCAAAGTAATCAGGCTAGGGTTGACACGTTTCAGGAAAGGTCAGCGTTAAGCCCATTTTCTCCTCCTTAACTCAGTTACCATGTCATCGTCTCTGAGTTAGCATTCCTCCAGCTTGAATCTATAAAATGGATGTCTGCTGCAAAGCGCTAACTACGTTAGGACTAACAGGATTTATTTCACATTCTATTATTTGTTCTTCCTCATAATTTTCCATGTGTCATGCTGGAAGATCGGTGAGGTAATATGATTAAGCTCAGACTTGAGCAGCTAAATGTATATTAGCAAATCAATCTGAATTTGTACATAACCCAATCACGGCTCCACCTGCTGTGGAGGGAAATTCATTTGCTTACATTATTCTTTAACGCAGTTATCATTTGCCAGAATTTGGTGGTGCGGTCACATGCACTTCTGTATTGGTACGGAAGTGCCACTGGGTTTCGGCAACAACTGCCCCAAAGTGGGTTTCTGGAGGGATTTTCTCCTCAGGAGCAGCTGGCTGATTCTGCCTCAGGGAATGGAGGTAAGGGTGACGCCTGATGTGTGTGCACTTCAGAGAGGACAAACCTTCCTGGGGGCCGGGTCCTGCCTTCGAGGTCCCCTCACTCCATGTATCCCCCTCATTCGACATGTGACCCATTAGGCAGGCAGGTGCTCTGGCAGCGTCCACTCACTACTTCTGAAAGGGCCTCCAGCAGAAAGCTCATTGTCCATCTGTTTCTGAAGCTCCAACCGGTCCCCAGATGATTTGGAAGAAAGGCAAACCCCACAGCAGATTTCAGCAAAAGTTGGGTCAGCACTCACAGGACTCCGCGGTGGCTGAGTCTGGAACACTCTGGGGCCCCAACCCTCCCCACCGTTCCCTGGAACGGCAGGACGTTGCCAGCCCTGCTCCTGGGAGGGTAGCGGCAGCTCCAGGCACCCCGTGACCACCCCGCAGCAGCTGGCACCCAGGAGAAGGCAGCATTGGCCCCGGGAGTGACGGTTAAAACAGCTCACACAGTGCTGTCCCTGACGACTCTCCTGACAGTGCGACGCTGCAATGATATTGCATCTGTAAAACACCATAATGGCTTTGCATTGGCAATTCCAGAAACCAGTCGCACTACCCAGGCGGCACTCCAATGGGCACCTCTGGGCAGGTGATGAGACAAGAGGAACTTCCCATGAGCAAGGCAGAGCTCTTCTGCGACGCACCGGACACTCGGACTCTCCGAGCAAAGTAAGACCAAAACGCCCTCCTCTTAGACCCGTCCGCCTGCCTCTGTCAGACACAAACGGAGACCCCAAACCAAAACGCCCTCCTCTTAGACCTGTCCGCCTGCCTCTGTCACACACAAACGGAGATCCCAAACCAAAACGCCCTCCTCTTAGACCTGTCCGCCTGCCTGTCAGACACAAACGGAGATCCCAAACCAAACGCCCTCCTCTTAGACCTGTCCGCCTGCCTGTCAGACACAAACGGAGATCCCAAACCAAACGCCCTCCTCTTAGACCTGTCCGCCTGCCTCTGTCACACACAAACGGAGATCCCAAACCAAACGCCCTCCTCTTAGACCTGTCCGCCTGCCTCTGTCAGACACAAACGGAGATCCGGCCGCTCCCCAGCAGAGCGCCGTGGCCTGGCTGCGTGGCGGCTTCCCTGTCCTCGGCACCGTGAGGGCCTGTGAAGCCAGCTGCACACAGACAGAGAGAAAGGACGCAGCAAGCAGCGTGGCGCGGAGGAGAGGCACTCGTCTTAGGTTCAAACTCGACTGTGCCATTCAGTGTCAGAAGCTCTCAGACATGTGTCTGCGGGAACATGACGAGGGGCAGCGTGAAGGAGGGCCCCTCCCAGCTGTACACCGTCACCGGGTCTTGAGCCCTGGCTCCTACTCTCTCCTTGACACGCCCCTTCCGCCCCCCCATTTCACATCATACGAGGCACTAGTGTTTTCCAAATGGCACTTCACTTTCCGTGTCGGTTTCATATAAGTCACCTTCAATGGTTTTTGGCCCTGGAACTAAATCACCCTCTTGTTTCTTGTCACCTGTGAGCTACAGGGAAGGCATGGGCATGTGTCGCCTTTAGGGGAGCCTCTCCTGAGGCTCAGGCCGCGTCCTGACAGCAGCGCTTCCTCAGCCTCTGACACTGGCTCTGCAGAGGCCAAGGCTGAGACAAGCTCACCCATTCCCTGCGTGTTTGGTCAGCGATCAGTAAGGCTGATGGCTTAATTTTCTAAGAGAAACTTCATTTTTTTAATTCACCAGTCTTCCAGGTGGTGTGTTCCTGTCACACGAGCGTGTATTTCACACGGGGCTGTGCTGTCCAGTGTGGTGTGCTCCTAAACATGAGCGTGTGTTTTACAAGAGTCATGTTGTCCCATATGCTGTGTTACTAACACGAGCATTTATTTTACATGAGGTTGTGCTGTCCAGTGTGGCATGTTACTGACACATGAGCATGTATTTTATGAGGTTGTGCTGTCCAGTGTGGCGTGTTACTGACATGAGTGTGTATTTTATATGAGGTTGTGCTGTCCACTGTGGTGTGTTCCTGACACACGAGTGTGTATTTTGCGAGGTTGTGCTGTCCAGTGTGGCATGTTATTGACATGAGTGTGTATTTTATATGAGGTTGTGCTGTCCAGTGTGGCATGTTACTGACACACAAGTGTGTATTTTATGAGGTTGTGCTATCCAGTGTGGCATATTACTGACACATGAGCATGTATTTTATGAGGTTGTGCTGTCCAGTGTGGCGTGTTACTGACACGAGCGTGTATTTTATGAGGTTGTGCTGTCCAGTGTGGCATGTTACTGACACACGAGCGTGTATTTTATGAGGTTGTGCTGTCCAGTGTGGCATGTTACTGACACACGAGCGTGTATTTTATGAGGTTGTGCTGTCCAGTGTGGCGTGTTACTGACACATGAGCATGTATTTTATGAAGTTGTATTGCAAATGTTCGAGAGGCTCCAAGCTCAGCCTCCTGGGATATTTGCTTTTTTTGTCTGCTCTTCTCGTAAGCAGCATATAAGAAAAGAAAGATTTTATTTAAAGGCATAACCCACAAAGACGAGAGGAATAAAAGCAGGAACGGCCATGAACAGTGCAGGCTGTGACACTGATTATCGTCTTTAACGCTTAAAGACACTTGGACGGTGACCAAAACACCCCAAAGAGGAACAGCATGCGCTCCTCTCTGCTACCCAGAGGCGACCCGGGTTCTACTTCCCTACGCCCGCTGCCACCCTGACCGCTCTACTTCCTTTCGTGGCTCAGTCTCCCCTGTGCACCCTCCTGGAGTGTGGCAGGAGCTCCGGGTGCGAGGGCTGTGGCCCCTGGATGCTGTCACAGGCTCTGCCTTCGGCCTGGGGCCCGCCAGAGGCGCCCTGAATGCTGGCGAGGCACCGCGACAGCTGCTGGGCACCGCTGATTGGGGTTCCACTCCCGTGGGACAGGGCTGCTGGGAAGCAGCTGCCACCGGAGCCTACAATTCCCGGCCCTCCTGTGGCCACGGGGAGGCTGCTCACGGGTCTGCCCGAAGAACCCTGGCCAGAAGCTACCCTGTGCCGCGCTAGGCCTGCAGGACGCACTGTGCGATTCTCCATGCCCCAGGCCTTCATCTGCAGCCGGATTAGATGCCCCGGGGAAGCTGTCCCCAGATGACGCCCTTCCCCAGTCGTTGATTGGACCATATAAGAAAGAAATGTCTAATGCGTCCGCTACGAGGGCGCGGGATTATTTTCGGTTGCAGCTGGCGCCACCCTGTGTGTAATACAGTGGCCACCTGACTGATGAACGCGTGGCCGTGTTGCCACCTAGTGTCCGGGGGAAGCCCAGCACAGAGGACGTCACCTTCAGGAGGTCCAGTTTCAGCTGCAGCTCCCCCTGCGTGGACGAGCACAGCGCGCCCACGATGATGCTCATGTACTCCTCGGCGTTGATGGCCGAGAGCTGTTCCAAGATGCTGAGGGAGGCTCCGCGGTGACCCTCATCGTCCAGGAAGATCTTGATGAAGGGCACCATGCCATGGTCCTTCAGGACAACTGCAGGCCAGACAGACAGACAGGCAGGGTGACAGGGGCCTGGTGCCACAGTCTCAATAACAAGGAAAGCTTTTCCTTACAGTCCACAAGTTTGTTTTTGCTACCTTTTTATGTGTCTCTTTTGCCCATTAGAAAGTTTATTTTCAAAATCTATGCCCACTGTTAAAAGCAGAAGAGGAAAAGAGAAACTGCTCAACTGAGAATTAAAAAGAAAAACTTTTTTCTCCAGTCAGAATTCAGTTTTGGGGTAAAAAAAAAAAAAAATCTTTTTTTTTTAATTGAGAAACCTAAGTAATATAAACTTTAACTAGATATACCTCTGCCCTTTATCTATATACTAGAGGTCCGGTGCACGACATTCGTGCACTGGGGGGGGGGGGGCCCCTCAGCCCAGCCTGTGCCCTCTCACAGTCCGGGACCCCTCGGGGGATCTCTGCCTGCCATGGGGAGCGGGCCTAAGCCGGCAGGCGGATAGCCCCCGAGGGGTCTTCAGCACTGCTGCGAAAGCGAGAGAGGCTCCCACCACCACCACTGCACTCGACAGCCGTGAGCCTGGCTTCTGGCTGAGTGGTGCTCCCCCTGTGGGAGTGCACTGACCACCAGGGGGCAGTTCCTGTGTTAAGCATCTGCCCCCAGGTGGTCAGTGCACATCATAGCTTTTATTATAATAAAAGGCTAATATGCAAATCAACCGAAGGGCAGAATGACGGGTGGAATGACCAGTCACTATGATGCACACTGACCACCAGGGGGCAGACACTCAATGCAGGAGCTGCCCCCAGCCTGCAGGCCCCAGGCCAGCCAAGGCAGGTGCCAGCGGGGTCCCCCCGATCGCCCCAACGATTGGCCCTGATTGCCGGCCTGGCCTAGGGACCCTACCTGTGCACGAATTTCGTGCACCGGGCCTCTAGTATAGGATATGAAAGCCTATGCGAACGAATGACCGGTTGACTGTGCACTCCCACAGTGGGAGTGCCGCTCAGCTGACCAGTGGGCGCCAGATGCAGGGCTCACAGCTGGCGATGGCTGGAGCCTCTCCGGATAAGGACTGACTGGGCACGAGCCCGGGATAGGCACAGAGGGGCCGGGATGAGCGGGAGTGGCAGGCAGGAGCAGCAGGTGGTGTTGGACTGCCAGTTTCAGCCCAATCCCCACAGGTCACATCAAGGGACCCCCAGTTTCCACATAATTCTCCAATCCAGGGCTGGTGGCAAATCTCTCTCTCTCTCTCTGCCAAAATTCTCAGTGAAAACAAACCAGAATTGAAATTAAGAACATATTTACTTCCTAGGTAGTTTCTTGGGAAGGGGGAGATTAAAGAAATCTGGCTGGTAGTATGTTTTTGTTTAAAGGAATTCTAAGACCCTCTTCCCCAGGATTGGTATTTGGAGGCTCACATGGAATGAGCAGGAGGAAGTAACGGATTATCCTGCTGGCGTGATGTGGCCGTGACTGGTCACTTCCACAAAGCAGGAGGCTCCAATCCTGGGCCAGATGCTCCCTCCATGGAAAGCACTGTGGGGGCCTTTGAGAGGCGGGTTCCTGAGCCCCGCGTGGCCTGCTGCCAGGTGAGTGTCTGGGAGTGACCCCAGGAACATGCATGTCAGCCAGCACCTCCTGGAAGCTTGCACAGTCTACTCTTAGAGACCTTCCGCCACAGGGAACTGTCACTCACACTTGGTGTCGGTGATCTGTCACCAAGCCCCTGCTGTCACTTGTTGTTGCGTTGCCTCATGGCACAACATACACACGTGTGTATCCGAGCCCATGTTGTTTAAAGCAGCACGGAGCTGCCTGGTCTCGGGGAGCGGAGTTGGGGATGAGGGAACCCCTGGGTGCACCACAGGCCCAGCACATCCAATGAACTCCCTTAAAATGGTGAGCGCTCTTGGCCTGCGTTTTCCAATGCGGGTGTTTTGAAGCACATAGAGCAGCAGGGAATCAGAGGGTTTTGTGGGGAGGGAAAGATACTCTTTGGTCTCATCATTCAGGACGTGCCTTTGCTTCACAGCCCTATTTATCAGCTTTAAGAGTGAAAGGTGTCCACCGAGGTGTCTGCCAATTTCCCGATGATCGCGGCCACAGACCAGCCCCTGGACGCTACCTGTGCGCTGGTGCTGCTCACTCCCTGGCCGTGACCCGTGGTCAGTGGCCGTCCTTACCCGCGTTCCGGACGGAGCCGTTCAGCAGCGCGACCACAGTCTTCAGCATCACACCCGTCAGCTCTCGCTCTGGGTCCCCAACACCGAGGGCGGGCTCCTTGTTCCCTGAAACGTTTAAGAAGCAGTGAAGAATGTTAATGTACATGGTACGATCCCAGCTCTCTGATTGCATCAGCTTCCTATCCTCTTAAAGAAAGGTGAATCTAATGCTTCCATTATAAGGGCGTGTGCAGCCCAGGTAAGAAGATGTAACCCTGCTACCCCTTAGAGCCGTGGTCGGCAAACTGTGGCTCGTGAGCCACATGTGGCTCTTTTGCCCCTTGAGTGTGGCTCTTCCACAAAATACCACGGCCTGGGCGAGTCTATTTTGAAGAAATGGCGTTAGCAGAAGTTTAAGTTTAAAAAATTTGGCTCTCAAAAGAAATTTCAATCGTTGTACTGTTGATATTTGGCTCTGTTGACTACTGAGTTTGCCTACCACTGCCCTAGAGCAATGGGCACCACACGGAAATCTCTGGAGGCTCGCTGCTGGAACCCAGGAGCTGGCCCCTCCCCGGGGTTTCTGACTCAGGAGGTCTCGAGTGGAGTCCTATCGCTGTGTTCCTAACCAGTTCCCATCTGTGCTGATCGGCAGGCGTGAGGACCAGGCTGGGAGAGCCACTGCTCTGCAGCATCCCCGAAGCCCTGCCTTCTTCACCGTCCTTGGAGCACATGTAGAGTTTGACATCTGTGGGGAAGGGGGGGCTGCCAGCTCACACCACAGGCACGAGGTGCGTGAGGGACCGCGGAGTAGACTGTGTCCCCAGAGCTCCACGGGGCACACCAGGCCTGTGCGCTCACCTCTGAGTCCCCAGAGCCAAAGTGCCTGACGCAAGAGGGAAGTTCAGTACATATCTGGGGAGTGAATGAATGAGTAAAGGTAGCGCTTATTAACCAGGAGACAAAGCATCCAAGAAACAGCAAGAAATGTAACGACAGAGGCAGGGGTAAGGTCAGATACATCCGCTCACAAGAAGGTTTGCATTCTCCTGGGAGTGGTCGTAGGCCTGGGACTGGGTTTAGGAGTAAATCAACATCGGGCTGCTGGGAAGCAATACACAGCTAAGCTAACACAGAAGCACTGAACACCAAGAGTGGGAGGTACTCTTTGGTCTCATAATTAGGATATGCCTTTGCTTCACAAAGCAATAGAAAGAAGCACATACAAGACTCTTGGAGACCTGGCTTGGGGCCCAGTTATGCCCAGACGGGGGCACCTGCTCCTCAGCCCCGCACCCCCAGGAGGCACGGTCCTTCCTGGACTCCACAGCGTGAGAGTTCCTCACCTGGCGGGTCGTCTGTCTTCCATGCGCAGCACAGGGTGAATAGGGATAAGATGACTAACTTTCTTGAGTACCTACTATGCACCGAGCACGACAATGGGTCCTTTACAGGTATTTCTCACTGAATTTCCAAAACAGCCATAGGTAGATAGATAGATAGACAGACAGACAGACAGACACTTCCATGTTACAGCGGAGAAGAGAGGCTCATAGGAGCTAAGTAATGGGCTCAAGGTCACTGAGCCCGTACACAGCACAGCAGGGTTCCAGCCCACCCGCTCTCCCTGAGCGTCTTTCCCTCAGAGAGGCCCAGCTCTGAGCTCCTTTCCCTTTGCCCTTCCCCCGCCATCTCCCCAGCTCCACACTCAGGGGGGAAATGTCTGAAAGCTGAGAATTCACGGGCCTGAGTTAGCTCCATGAGTCTGTTTAAAATCGCACCATCCTGCCCTGGCCAGTGGCTCAGTGGTTAGCATGTCAGCCCATGCACCAAAGGGCCACAGGTTCAATTCCTGGGCAAGGGCATGTACCTGGGTTGCAGGTTCACTCCCCACTCTCCTGGTTGAGGCACATGCCGGAGGCAACCAATCAATATGTCTCTCTCACATCGATGGAGTCTCTCTCTCTCTCTCCCCCTCCCTCCTTCCTTTCCACTCTCTCTGAAAAGCAACAGAAAAATTATCCAGGTGAGAATTAACAACAACAAAAAAAAAAATTACTCCCATTCCCCTCATCTCCCCGTGGGGAGGCTCAGGCTAGTCATAGGAGATAGGGAGGCTGCTGCTCTGTGAAGTCTATGCCCAGGGGCACCTTCCCTGCCCTCATGGGCCAGCGACGGGCAGGCCCCCTTTCTCGGTGAAGCTGATGAGCGGCTAGTGGGCCTGCAGAACTGGCCCAGCTAACGGACGCCCAGCCTGTCCCCCTCCCCTCCCAGGCGTCTGCACACCTGACTTCCTCAGGACCTTGGCTCGCTTCCGCAGCTGGGCTAGCAGCAGGCCCAGGAGCCCCGAGTCCCGGAAGATGTCTGTGAAGAGTGGGTCCGCGCCCGCGATCCTGAGGACACTCTGCAGGGCCCGGAGGGTGCAGAGCGGCTCGGAGCTCTCCTTGATCAGGCGCTGCACCTTCCCCAGGATCTCGTGGGGCACGTAGCGCAGCTCGAACACCAGGGCCTCCAGCAGCTGGAAGAAATGCGTCTGCACCTGGGCCGGCTTCAGGGGCACGAGCTCCACGAACTGCGAGATGGGCTGCAGGGTCCACTCCAGCAGGAAGAAGTTGCGGGCGTTCCAGGCCCACATGGTCCTGACGGCCGAGAGCACATGCGTGCAGAGGAGGGCGTCGCTGGCTTTGTGGAAAACGTTCTGCAGGACCTGGAAGGCCTGGAGGTTCTTAACAGTCACCCCTGAAAATGGAAAATCCTACAGGTCACTTCTCCTGCCTCTGCCTGGAAATGCGTGATTGCCTCATCACCAGGAAACACCGCTTAAGGGTTCTATTTTCTAGCTCCTGTGGGTAAAAGTCTATCGGAAGGCCCGAAGCCCAGCTGCCCAGAACGTAAGGCCCGAGCTGCATGGCCGCGACGAGGTGGGGGAAGCACTGAGAGGGTCACCCGCGTGTAAAAATGCACTGGATTTCCAAGACGCAGCAAAGAAACAATGCAGAAAAGTCACTAACAATTCTTTGTAATGACCACATGTTGACATAGCAATACTTTGGATATACTGGGTTAAATAGAATATATCATGAAAAATAATTTAAGCTGTTCCCTTTTTTTTATAAGGCAACTAGGACATTTAAAATGAGGGAATGTGACTCACATTATATTTCCATCGGTCAGCGCTGGCTGAAGGATTGGTTTCAATCAATTAAAATCAAATTATTTTAAACATTACTGAGCAAAGTCTGTTTCATTTGCAAACAAGCTATTGAATAAAGACACCTCCTGACACCCCCTTCTCCCCAGCTTGAAGGTTAAGCCCGTTCCCTCTTGCCCGGGGACACCTCCTCTGAGGCCCCCCCCTGCAGCCAGCCCTGCCTCAGACACCAGGGCCCTCCCTCTGGTCCAGACACTTCCTTGGGAGCTGGGGTCCCATCCAACGGCTCTTCCTAACCTTCTTTCCCTCCACCTCCTGCTCCCAGGCCTCTGCACCCCGGTCTGCTCAGGCCTCGGCACCGTTTCCCCAGATGCGCCCAGTCACCGTCTACTTCCCGCCTGTGCTTCCTGCCTTTAACCTCTCCCCTTCCTCTCTGCCTGCACAGCCACGGAGGCCTTGAACACCCCTCTGTGCAGGGTTTCCTGACTCAGACGCCCGCCCGCCGCTGATGTCACCGCTGCCCTGATGCTGTCATCAGTCAGGTTAGACACATGGTCACCGAGCAGGTATGGCCGCAGGCATGTGTGACGTCCCCACAGAAGATTCTCGGGGAGCGGACACCTGGCGCCCAGCACGGGGCAGAGAGCGGCCGCAGAAAGCACCGCGTGTGTCCCCTGAGCTCATCAGTAATTGCGGGCATCGCAGAGAGCCCAGCAGGCACGGACCTGAGCAGGCGACTGTCTCAGGGCCGCGTCCCCATTAGATCTGCAAAGGCCCTGGCACCAGGGACAGCGAGGCCAGAGGCTCCGCCCCTACTTGAGAGTCCCCGCCTTTACTAAGCATCCCTGCACTCTAAGTCCCACCCAAGGCATCTAGAAACCTCTATGAAGGAGAGGTTTAAATCCACAGATGCGTGACAGAGCTGGACCCCGAGTGTTTGCTTCTTTACGAAGGCGGGTAGAGGCCCGTGCAGCCCTGTGAGGGCGCCTGACCCACCGGAGGCCTCCTGGTGGAACTGGAAGCCTTCCAGCTGCGGGTAGGTGACGCTGTCGAACACCTTCAGCTCCGCCCGCCCGCAGGTCGTCAGCCACACCACCAGCTCCAGGAGCTCCTCCAGGTGGGGATCCGCTTCGCGCAGCTGCAGCCCGTCGTACCTGCAGGGACAGAAGGCGGCTCCTGGGCTCGGGGACCGAGAGCCACGTTTGCTCACGGTGCTCCTCACTGGGGTGCAGAGGCAACGTGACTGATGTGCTGGGAAAGGCCCCAAAGGTGTCCACCAGTCAGCACCCAGAGGCAAGGGCAGTGCCTGGGTGAGGGTCAGCTGCCGGCCAAGGTTGGCTTCGGAACAGAGACAGCCACAGCCTCTGCTCACAGGGCTGCTTTCCGTGGCCGGACCCCAAAACTCATGTGCTTTGGGCAGGAGCACCCCACAATGAGAGCTTTCACATTTCCGAAGAGCAACAAAGAAACGCCGTGGGGAGGAATCTGACCTTGTGGGGCCTCCGCTGCTGATTTCCAGGCTGAGTATTGGTTTTGTTAAGCGGATGGGAGGGGCTCTCCCTGCCCTGCGGTGCCCACAGTGCGCCCCTGAGCACCTTGACCCGCCCACAGCGCCCCTGAGCACCGTGACCTGCCCACAGTGCCCCCCTGAGCGCCGTGACCAGCCCACAGTGTCCTGAGCGCCGTGACCCGCCCACAGCGCCCCTGAGCACCGTGACCTGCCCACAGTGCCCCCCTGAGCGCCGTGACCCGCCCACAGCGCCCCGGAGTGCCATGACCCACGTAAGGCAGAATGGAAGCAGCGAGCTTCCCGGGCCTTCCTGCCTCTCCCTGGGACAGCTCCTTCCCTCCTGCCTCCCACAGGAAGTGGGGGTACCAGCCGCCATTTAACCAAAAATGTTCAGGGACTGCTGTGACATAGACCTTCCTGGTAGCGACAGCCAGTGGGTCAGGCTCAGCTAAGGTCAAAGGTGCCTCACCACAGGGACATCTGTCGCTTTGGAGGAAGGCCCTCTGGTTGTCCTTTAGTCACCTCCTTTGGGAGACTGCACTGCGGGCTTCACCCGCCCGACAGCAAGCCTGCCCCAGCGGAGTGCAGGAAGCACAGGGCGGCTGCGCCCGCAGCAGGAGGCCTCACACTCAGCAGAGCCGGGAGGCGTGAGGCCGCTTCCCTGCGACCAGTGGCGTCTGAAAGTCCACACCTTTGATTTCCACCTCTTGGCTTCTCCACTCCCTGGCCCCAACCGGAAGATGCCCTGCCCCTCAGAACAGAACAAGCCAGGTGAGCTCATCCTGACCCAGCGGAATAGTGTCTGCGTTTGGCTTCCCAGGGACTTAAGGGGCCAAGGATTTAAGGGGAGGAGGGGAGAAGCTCTAGGAGACAGAAGGAGGCAGCAGGGAGCGTTACCGAGCGTCCCATCAGCACCTGGAGCCCAAGCCTCCTGGGCTCTGGGGGGCAGGGTGCCATTCTTCCCCATCCCCACCCCACAAGCGGTGACTTTGCTGGGTATTGATCCATCAGCTTCTGCCGATCACATGTTGAGGACTGTGCATGGGGCACATTCCGGGCACTTCCTGCCCTTAAGCACATGGCAGCGCCCAGTACAGCAGTCCCCGAAAGCCCTGCAGCCCCGCCGCGTGGGCTCCCACAGCGTCCGCCGGGCGGGACGGCATGGAAGAGAGGGGCGCGTGCCACCAAAGGGACTTGGCACACTTATCACCACCAGCCACTGGTTCTCCAAGGGAGTGGCTCTGGCTCCCAAGCCCACTGCCATTGAATTACTTTTGCAATAAAACGCTCTCTGGCCATGCTCTACAGAGATGCGTATTTCAGACACTCTGGGAAGCCCCCGTATCTGTCTTTCTCCGAGGCACCCCGATGATTCTGAGGAGCGAGGTTTGGCGGAGTCTCCCCCCCCCCAGGCACAGCCGCTTAGCTTACCGGAGTAACACTTTGAGCAGCAGAGGGTAGCCCTCCCCATTCTCAAACTCCAGGAGCAGAGCCTGGGAGACGGGGTAGGAGTCCTTCACGAAGCCCAACACGAGGCCCACAGCCTCGCTCAGCTCGGGGGCGGGGAGCGAGTCCGCCAGCCGGGAGAGGTTCTGGAGGCAGAGCTTGACGCAGTCCGTGGCTGCGGGAGGAAAGGCACAGTGTGCTCAGAGCGAGGCTTTTCTGCCCGTCATGCCCTCCACCCCGCCCCGCCCTCCACCCCGCACCGCCCCTCCGGACTGCACATCAAGATGTGAACTAATCCAATGCATTTTTCTTTTGTTCTCAGATCAAGAAGAAGACTCCCCCTGGGATGTGCCATCCTGGGAGCTGGCTCTGCAGGGCAGACAGGGCTGAGACAGGCAGGAAGCCTCTCAGCCCTCTTCTCTCCGCCCCCCCCCCACCACCCCCGCCCCCCAGCTCCTGGGAGGGCTGGGTCGCTGGGTAAGAGACACCAAAGAAAGCAGCTCTGGAGGTGGGCACAAAGCAGCCAAGAGAAGTGAGGGGGGGCATGGGTGTGTGCGAAGAGAGGGGCCAGAAGAGGGTGGGTCTCAGCACTAGAGTCAGGGGTCAGAGCCCTGCTGCAGGACACATGGAGGTGGATAAGCAGGGCCACTGGTGGGGTCTGGCCATGCCGGTCAGGGGAGCCTAGGAAGACTTGCATTAGAAGAGAAGTATCCCTGGATTTGGATTTTGACTGATCATTGTTTTATGGCTCTTTCATGGAAAGAAGTCTCTTCCAAGTGCGAGAGTCAGGAGGAGTGCCAGAAAGTGGGGGAAAGCTGGAGAAAGTGAGGGAGATCTGAGGACGTGAGGGAGAGCTGAGGACGTGAGGGAGAGCTGAGGACGTGAGGGAGAGCTGAGGACGTGAGGGAGAGCTGAGGACGTGAGGGAGAGCTGAGAACGAGAGGGAGAGCTGGAGAAAGTGAGGGAGAGCTGAGGACAGTGGGGGAGAGCTGAGGACGTGAGGGAGAGCTGAGAACGAGAGGGAGAGCAGAGAACGTGAGGGAGAGCTGAGGACGTGAGGGAGAGCAGAGAACGTGAGGGAGAGCTGAGGACGTGAGGGAGAGCTGAGAACGAGAGGGAGAGCAGAGAACGTGAGGGAGAGCTGAGGACGTGAGGGAGAGCAGAGAACGTGAGGGAGAGCTGAGGACGTGAGGGAGAGCTGAGAACGTGAGGGAGAGCAGAGAACATGAGGGAGAGCTGAGGACGTGAGGGAGAGCTGAGAACGTGAGGGAGAGCAGAGAACATGAGGGAGAGCTGAGGACGTGAGGGAGAGCTGAGGACATGAGGGAGAGCTGAGGACGTGACGAGAGGCTGGAGAAAGTGAGGGAGAGCTGAGGACAGTGAGGGAGAGCTGAGGACAGTGAGGGAGAGCTGAGGACAGTGGGAGAGAGCTGAGGACGTGAGGGAGAGCTGAGGACATGAGGGAGAGCTGAGGACGTGAGGGAGAGCCGAGGACATGAGGGAGAGCTGGAGAAAGTGAGGGAGAGCTGAGGACAGTGGGGGAGAGCTGAGGACGTGAGGGAGAGCTGAGGACATGAGGGAGAGCTGAGAACGTGAGGGAGAGCTGAGGACGCGAGGGAGAGCTGAGGATGTGAGGGAGAGCTGAGGACATGAGGGAGAGCTGGAGAAAGTGAGGGAGAGCTGAGGACAGTGGGGGAGAGCTGGAGAAAGTCAGGGAGATCGCCTACCAAGAACCTGAGACAATGATAATGGTTGCTCAGTCCCTGGTTGCAAGTCCTGGGCTGCACCAGAGAGTCTGTATGTGGACGGCCACACCTAGAATTCAGGGCTCGGCATGTAGCGGCCAGCCCAGCTCTCCCTTGTCCACCTTCTCCTCAGCTTAGGCGCCCACAGAACCGGCCCATTCCTCACAGGGGTACAGGCTCCACCCAGTGACAGGCTCCACTGAGGCGGAACCTTTCTTTTCAGTTTGAGAATAACGACACAGTGAGGACCCTCCCACCAGTGTGTGCAGCCTTTTCTTGGGCAGTTCCAGCTCCAGCTCCAGCCTGTGAGTGGAGTCGGGGGTCTACAAAGCACCTCGGCCCAGCTCAGCCTGGACCATCACCGTGGACCCGGGCCTCACGGGAACCTTGCACCTGGAACTGGGCTGCCGTTTCCTGTGGGCACTGCCACAGTAGGAGGGTGGGCTTGCTGAGCTTGGACAGTTTGGGACAGTGGGCTTCTCATCGTTGATGTTTCTGTCTGTCTCTCCTCTGTCACAGGAGGCCCCAGAAAGAAGACCGACCACAGGGCACGTGATTGTGGACAGGCAGGTCATACTGGCAGGCTCTGACCTAGTCCCCAAAAGACACCATACCTTGGGGTCAGCCAAGGGATGGACGGCTGTGCTCCCAAGAGGCACTTCAGCTGGTGAGCTAAGGAAGTGCCGCAGAGCGGGTAGGGAGGCCAGCTCAGGGAGCCTTTGTCAACATGCCCCTCGGGTGAGCCTGGCAGAGCCTCCCTTCTAGCCAGCTACGGAGAGGAGGCCAACACCCCTCCCAAGACGTGAGCCATGGTGGCCCATGCTACCCAGTGTTCTCTGGGAGGAGGCAGGAGATGCTGAAGGACCAGCTACAACTGGTCCTGCTAATGGAGTTGGCGCCCTCAGCGCCCTGCCTTGCTCGCACCCGGTGGTGATGCTGTAGTGACGGCTGGGGAATCCACTGCGTGCCCTCACCGTCTAAGCACTTCAGATGTGTCACCCCACCAAAGCGTCACAATCCAGTGAGTCCCGTGGGCCTGTCATCCCATCTTACAGACAAAAAGGTGAGGCACCCAGGCGGTGAGTGCCCGAGGTCACTCCCCCGTGAGAGCAGAACCAGTGTGCATCCTTGCTGGCTACCCCAAAAAGCTGAGGCCCAGGGAGCGGCACCTCCAAGTTTAAATCTGATTCTCTTCTTGGAAACCCAGGAGCCTTGGCAAGTTCTTCAACTTACTAATCTGTTTCCCCATTGCAAGATGGCACGATCATTAACATTCATCTCCAAGAAACAGATCGGGCACAGTCTCTGTTTGACAGTATGTGAGCAGCGAGTGGACTCCCCTCCCCCCTCCTCCAATGCAGCATCCAAAGGAACAACAAAAGCACTTTCATGAATGGAACCAAGCAATACAGGGTCAGCTACTGGCCTAGCTGGGCATCCATGAAAACCTGTTTGCCCTTCTCATTGTTGGTCCCAGAAATCTATCCTGATGCTGCAAGAGCATGGCAGGGACTTGCTGTGGGCAGTGGGCCCCGGGGACCTACCCTGCAGGTACTGGATGACGCCGAGGTCCTGGGCCTGGGAGATGGCCCTCAGCACGCAGAAGGTGGGCTCCTTCCAGAAGCAGCAGCTGTGCTCCCGGAGGCAGGTGGTGGCAATCAGCAGCGCCTGGAGCTCATTCCCTGCGAGGAGGCCCTCCAGCCCCTGAGACTCGCTGCAGATGTTGAGCAACATCTGCGAGAAAGAAGGAGGAAGACCAGGGAGACCGATTAGAGCCTCCGTGCTCAGTGGGCTTGCTCCTACTTTTGCAGAGCACTGGGGGTGCGTGCCAGCACGGAGATGGCTCTGTATGTTGTCGGCCTCTGCCCAGACCAGCATGGTCACCAGCGCCACCAGCGAAGGGTGAGGGCTCGGGCTGTCTGCACTCTTCCCGCTGTAACGGCAGTACTTACTCTTTCCGAGTCAGAATAACGAAGAAGTGTTGGACTTGGATGGGTGACTTTTTATATAGAAACGCAAGGAAAATGGCATCGACCATCCAAGTTCAGGATTAACAGGGCCCTGCGCTACTTGAAAAGCAAGGTGCAGCCTGGCCAGTGTGGCTCAGTGGCTGAGTGTTGACCCAGGAGGTCAAGGTTCAATTCCTAGCCAGGTTACATGTCTGGGTTGCAGGATTGATCCTGGGTTGTAGGGGTCATGCAGGAGGAAGGCGATCAATGATCCTCTCTCATCATTGATGCTTCTATCTGTCTCTCCCTCTACCTTCCTCTCTGAAATCAATGAAAATATATTTAAATAATAATAAAATAAAAAGCAAGATGTATCCTGAACCCCTGGTTAGCATTCATGCCCTACTTCTCCACACAGCCATGCACATTGTCCTGTAACCTCCAACCTGGGGCCCTTGTCCCACCAACCCAGTCTCCTTGGACTTGGGGCACTGCCTATGCACATGGGGAGAGTCACAGTGGGCAGCGCCTGCAGGGACTTGCCTTGCCTCCTCTCTCAGGCTCTTGCTGGTCTAACAGGACCTGCTCCCAGTTCAGCAGGTACAGAAGCTCCTGCCACTGAATGCAGGCCCTCGGCACAGGGATGGAGGCCGGCGGACACTCAGGACTGGCTATAGATCCTGCACGTGGGTGTGGCTGCAGCCCTTGGCTCAGATGACCATCTGCTGCTTGCCCCCCCGCCTCCCCATCACAGCTCCACCCCAACCGCCCACTCTGGGCCAATGCCATTCCCGCAGAGCAGCCTCCTCTCTGCTCCTGTCAGCCAGTTCCCGGGCCTCACTCCCCAGCCCTGCCTTTGCCCCGGCCTTTTCCTGCAGAGCACCAAAGGCAGTGGGCATGCTGGCTTCTTCACGCGACTGTCCCCCACTCGCTTCCACGCCCTCCTGGCCCTCTCTGAGGGGACTGTGCCAGCTCAGGGATCCGTCGTCTGGCACAGAGCCGCACCGGGAGGAACTTCATACGTTTTGTGGAATGAAATGAGGACAACCCTGATGAACGCAGGTGTGGCCTAGCGCTGGGGTGCGCATTCTGAGCATCCGCGGACAACGCTGTGAAGACAGGGCCGCGCTCCCTCCCTGAAGGGCATGTGGAAGCCACAGGATAAAGACGTGTCCACATGCCCAGCACTGTGTCCGGCCACATGTGGGATATGGTTACATCCAGGCGAATGGGCCTGCGTTCCCAGGGTTTCCCGCGGGCAGTGTGCGGATAAGCCGCGGACTGATGATGCCTCTGGCAGCGACGCCTCTGGCTTGAGGACGAGTCTGAGATGGGTCCATCTGAATGCAGGTGCTCAATGGGCAGCTGCACTTGGAAATCCCCAAACGGGCTAGCTCCTGCTCTGGGAGACACTGCCCAGGCCCCGGACACACAGCCGTGCGTGAGAACAGCCCTGCTCCCCCCTCACCAGGGCAGAGGGGCAGCGGTGTTTCCGTGGAGGGTGGTCCCAGAAGAGGAGAGCAGGACTTGTCGGTGGGGGGCAGGGGACTGAGGGGAGCATTATGTGGGAAGTTGCTGCTGGCTGTCAGGCCAATGACAAGAGGAAATCGCACGTGCTATTCAGTGGCCTGAGATGGCTTGTGGGAGGAGGGGGAAGGGGGCATCGCGGGTGGTGAGGAGCCATCTGAGCATGAACTGGGGAGCCAGATTCCCAGGGCCCCACCCGCCCCTGAGCTCATGTTTCCTGTGTTTGTACAGAGCTAGGCACACAGCACTGCACGCATCCCGGGACGGAGGAGGTGGCAGATGAGAGGCCAAGGCACAGGGCCATGGCAACTGCCGAGAGCACATTGGCTAGTTAGTTATGCAAGTGCAGTTAGCAAGTGCATCTCAGAGGGGAAGTGGCAGCGACAGAAGGTTCCAGATGCAGGCAAGGGCCAGCAGGACCCAGGAACGCAGACTGGAGAAGGAGGTGGTGGGCCAAGTGGAGAAGGCACGCACGTTTCTGGGAAAGAACAAGGGGACTAGGGAGGGATACAGAGGCACAAGAGGAAAATCCGCCCCCCGATGCCTAGGCATCTCACGTTTGCAGGACGTGGGGCGGGGGGTGAGCTGGGCCTCGAGCAGAGCAGGTGAGAGTGGCGCCCAGAGGCAGAGCGCGGCCCCAGCCCAGAGGGGCTCAGCCAGCCTCTCACTCACCTGCACAAACATCCTCTGAACTTGAACATCATCTTCCGAATGCTGGTCCTCTTCCAGAGGAAAGACGAAGAAGAGGTACAGACACTGCAGGAGCAGGGCTGGGAGCCCCGACTCGGCAACTCTGCCCAGCGCCTCCTGCAAGGGACCAGCAAGGCCGTGACCGGGGCCGCCACTGCCCCAGGCCGGGCCACGCTGTCGGCCTGCGTGGTGTCGTCGTGGGAGGAGGGTGAGTCACCTCCTCTCTCTGGGCGACACATCCTCCAGTGAGAATGGGGACAGGCATAGGCCCACCTGGGGGACTGAAGATTAGGGGAAAGTGGACGCCGTGTGCTCAGTAGATGGCACATCTTTCCTAAGGTGGATAGTAAGAGGGAGGGAGGGAGGAGGGAGGGAGGGAGGGAGAGAGGGAGGGAGGGGCTGGAGCAGAGCTGGCGGCGGGCTCCCCTCATGTGGACACTGGGACTCAGTCAGGAGGGCGTGGCTGATACCAAGTGCACACAACTGAGTGAAGGGCCGACAGGGCCCTTGATCCCCCCGTCAGAGCCAACCTCACGATGGCCCACCGGGAAGCCCAGTCCCCAAGCTGCGGACAGAGGAGAGGACCTGGACGCTGGCAGGGACCAGCCTGTGTGTGCAGCGCCCAGGCCCTTTTCCACGCGCCCACCTGCAGCTCCGCTGGATCACTGTGGCTGCCATCTCAGTGTGCGCACCCGTGCGTGTGTGTGTGTGTGTGTGTGTGTGTGTGTGCGCGTGTGTGTGTGTGTGTGCACACGTGGGGTTCATCTAAAGCATGCTGTCCACACAGTTAGGAAAACCGAAAGCATGAGCATGAACTGGGGAGCCAGATTCCCAGGGCCCCACCCGCCAGGAGTATCATGCGGTGCCGGGCGCCCTGCCCTAAAGGCTCCTGGGGCAGGCAAGGCCCGCCTCCCTGGACGCCTGGCTCTGCAGGGGCCCCTCAGGCAGCTCTCCCCGCCCCTGCTCCACGGGCTCCCCACGGCAGCTGCTCACTCTCTCGGCTCCGGGTCTGGCTGCTCCAGCGGAAAGCCATCTTCAGGTCGGTGTTACTGCTCAGATGAAAGCAGCCCTTCCCGGGAGCGGAGGCCGGCTCCATGCTGCGGCCGCCTGGCCACCGGGCCCGCAGGGCTCCCGCTCCCACGGGGAAAGCCAGGCGGCCCTCCCTGGCTAACGCTGCGGCCTGCTGCTCGCACCACACACTGCCGCTAAGGCTCCTGTGTCACCCGGACTGAGGGCAGCAGCAGCCGCGCTCTGCTCCCCTGCGGTCCCCGGTGCCGTGTGCTAGACCCCCCACAGTGGGCCCTCCGGCAGCCGCTCGCCAGGGCGTCTCGGGCCTGCCCTGCCAGGGGCCTCAGGCCACTTCTGCTGATGGCCAAGCTGCCAGGACACCAGCCTCAGCAGACCACTCGGGGAGGAGGAGCAGGCCCCTCTTCACAGTGGGAGGACGTGGCCGTGGCCGTGGGCACCGCCAGGTCGGGTGCGGGTGGGCAGGGAAGGCGGAGGCCTCCTTCACGCACTGCCTCTGGGTGAGCACGCATGGCCAGCGCCTACAGCGTGCTCCTTCCCTCTGAGATTCACAGCAGGCAGAACCGAGCAGTGGCTCAGAGCACAGCCCTGGGTCCGACAGGCTGCAGCCACACACACCACAGCGGACTCGGTGCCGGGACGCCACCCTGCACACAGGGACACCAGCCCTTTTCAATCTGAGGCGCTACTGTCCCCAACCCTCAAATCAGCCGCACCCGTCACAGCGAGAGCCGCATGTGCTCAGGGTCACGGCGGTCAATGCCAGGGCAGGATTCAGACCAGAATCCCAGAATCTCAGAAGCCGTCCCTACGCCAGAGGGGAGCCCGGGCGGAGAAAGGAGAAGCGGCTTCCTGGGAAGAAAGGCGCTGGGAGACACGCCCTGCCCTGAGCCGAGGCCTCCCGCCCGGTGGTGAGGAGGCCAGGCCACGGCTCCCGGCACTTACCGAGTCCGTCCCCGAGAGCACGAAGGCGGACTTCAGGAGCAGGTAGCCGTCCTGGTGTGCGTCCCGCTTCCAGCGCAGCAGCTGCCCGGCGGCCGCCCGCGCTTGCTCTGACAGCGGAGAAGAGGAAGTGTCAGCGGGAGATGCAGGGACCTGCTCACCAGTTTGCCCTCCACTTGTCTCCCCCGCCCCCCAGGCCATGAGATCTGCCTTTGCACCTTTAGGGGACTTCTGCTTGCTGCCCTCCCCACAGGCCACCTGACCTGTACCCACTCTCACACTCTGCCAGGTCCCTCTCCTTGGAAGCCAGCCTTTAGCATGCATCTTCCCTGTTCAACAGCCATCAATGGCCCCCACTGCCAAGTAATAGGAACAAGTTCCTCCCGATAGACTTCCCACAGCCCAGTCTCCACCCCATCACAGCCCCTCTGTCACAGGGGCTCCTGTGTCTGCACCAGGCTCAGGCCACCCTGCCCGGAGCTCCCTCCACAGTCCGCGGATGGCCTCCGGCTCCATGCCTGGTGACTGCGAGTCAGGGACCCACAGCAAAACACATGCTCTGACCCGGGGTCTTGTCTGGATCAAGCTCTCCACTGAACACTCAGGTGCCTTCTGTCCCAGCACTTCCTCCCAGAGCCCCCACCGTGTGTGTGTGTGTGTGTGTGTGTGTGTGTGTGTGTGTGTGTCCCTCCCAGGAGCAGCAGTTCCCCACATCCCCTTCCCTGCTCTGCTAGCCTTTCTCTTGTTCCCAAGGGACTCGGTGGCAGAGCTAGGCCTGGGCCCATGGTCTCTTTGGAAGGCACTTCGCTGGCTAACTAGAAAGCAGAAGGACAGAGCAGGGCGGGGAGGTCTCCAGAGCGTGCTGCTCCCACAGGGCCCAGAGCCGCTCTGCACTCACCCGCAGGCTTTCCCACCAGCACCTTCTGGATCTCCTGGGCGAGCTGGCTGGACACCTCCCCGGCCAGCCCGTGCAGACTGGGAAAGCAGATGATCCCCACGGAGCGTTCCCAGGCCTGAATGCACACAACAGCTTGGTCAGAGACGTCACAGCTACAGAGCAAGGCCCAAGCGTCACCTCCCTCTCTCCCTGCCACCCCTCACCAAAGGCTCAACGCTTCCCCGGTGCATCCAAAGGCTACTGCCCCGTCTTCCCGCTCCCACTAACTACATCCTGCCCTCATGCCTGCGAATCCCCAGCTCTCTCCTGGGCTCCAAACCACGAACTCGCACTCCTTAAGCCGCAGACATGCATCACTGAATGCAGGGCCTCGAACCCGCAGCATCTCCTCTCCCAGAGGGGCCTGGCCAGTCATCCAGCTGCCATCTTGGGAACCCCAAGTGAGTCTCTAGGCCCCCTCTCCCTCGCCTTCCTCACCCCATCAGGTACTGTGTCCCACTGATGCTCCTCTTTTCGGAATTTCCCCTGGTTTCCCTAGTTATCTAGGTTGGCTCTTCCACCCCGTATTTGCCCTTCCAGCTGTGTAGTCACAGGCCCAGTTCACCAGTCCTGGGAGGAGGAGACTCCCCAGGGCACAGTCAGAGAGGAGGACTAGTCCTGGGAGGAGGAGACTCCCCAGGGCACAGTCAGAGAGGAGGACTAGTCCTGGGAGGAGGAGACTCCCCAGGGCACAGTCAGAGAGGAGGACTAGTCCTGGGAGGAGGAGACTCCCCAGGGCACATACAGAGAGGAGGGACTAGTCCTGGGAGGAGGAGACTCCCCAGGGCACAGTCAGAGAGGAGGCTAGTCCTAAGCCAGGACTTGAGTTCAGGAATTCCCTACGCCTGGTGCTCACCAGGAAGGTAGGGTGCTGTGGTCATTCCTGGTCACTAGTGGCCGCTATAACATGCAGTGTGCTGGACTCCCATTCACTGTACTCATTCACTAGCCATAGAAGTTATATTCCTGCCCAAAGCCCTGACCGGGTTTTTTAAACTGAGATCCTCCTTCTACTGAAGCTAAATAGGCATCAAATTCCGAAGAGAAGTCATTTCAATGTGTTTCCTTGCAACAGATACTATAGTTGTTAAAAAGCAAAAACCTTCACAAATCCTCTCTATATTTAAAGATACTATATACAAAATGAGGAGGCAAGCCACAGATTGGTAGGAAATATTTGCAATGCATAGAACTGACAAAGCAATAATATCCAGACTGCTACAAATTTATCAGATAAAGGCAGCCTGCTTAAAAAAAAACACAGAAAAAAAAAAAAACAGGCCAATGAAACAGGTCACTAATAAAAGATAAAATAAATGGCAAATTACTGATAATTGGGGAAATGCAAATAAAAGCCACAATGAGATATATCACACTTTTTAAGTTGGTAAAAGTGGGAAGCCTGGCAGTGTGTGGGTGAAGGTGAGGGGCACGTGGCCCTGCTCTGCTGGGGGAGCGGTGCGGAGGAACCGCTCTGAAGAAGCAGCTGACCAGCCGAGAAAGTTAACCCTTTGCACTCGCTTGCTTTTTTCTCGATTCCTTTATTCTAATGCTAACCGTGTGGAGTCACACTCGACATCTGAGTGCAAAAGGTTATAGGGGCGCACGTCCTCCATCCCAGCCCTCCCCTCCCAGGTGTGTCCCCTGCGGAAAGGCTGGCACCTGTGCACGTGGAGGCGCGGACAGGAGGTATGGCTGCAGCATTACTCGTGATCGTGAAAAACGTAATGCTCACCAGCAGGAGCAGGGATGAATAATTGATGGCATATTTACTAGTACATAAGCGCACCACACAGCACTGAAAATAGTGCAGTGTCAGTGCGGGTAAGCCCCACAACGAGAATGTGGATGCAGAAAGCCCGTTGCGGAAGCGTGTTAGGAGGTGGGCATATCCAGGATATGCATGTATCCCGTGACCAGCAGGCAGGGCTTCCACGGGAGGAGGGCGGGTGAGTGGGCACCTGGCGCGTGCACAGCGGCTTTAGTCTATCTGAAATGTGCGATTCACTTTAGGTTGGGCAGTGAGTACCTGAGTATTTATTTTGTTTTAAAAAAAAGCTTTGCATCTGAAAATGGTTTTTTATTTTCTGCCCTAAATCAGAGTTGCCTCTTTCCTCTGTAAATAAAAATAATTCCATCAGAACAGTGCTAAGACTATAAAAATGCTGGATAAATGCCAAGCACTGCTGCACAGAGTAGACTTTCAACAAATATTGGATGAGGGAGCACATGGTTATGAAACCCACAATCTGCAGAGTGATGGCCAAATGCATTGTGTGCTGGTCTTGAGCAGACGCTGGCCCAAACACTTAGCTGCGTTGTTTCCACGAACCCTCACAACAGCCCTCTGAGGACGGCATTATTATTGCTCCCACTTTACAGAAACCGGAGCTGCGCCCGAGGAAGCCTGAGCACCAGCGGAGCCGCAGCGCGAGGAGCGGGCTCACCTCACGCATCCTAAGTGGCATCCTAAGAAACATGTGGCTCCCACCTGGGGACCCATAGCGCTCGGAAACTTTAGTCCCTAAAAGGAAAAGTCAGTCCTTTGGCTGGGAACTTCCGTGGTAAGATCATTTTCCTCCTCAGGAAGGAGAATTCTGTCTTCCTAGCGGCTAGGACCTAGCCAGCCCTGCCCCTCCTCCCTGCGCTGGCAAACCCCTCTAAGACCACTTGCGGGCAATTGACTCGGAGCATCAGAGCGTCTCGGAGCAGTGGGACTCCAGGCAGTGCTGCAATAAAGCAAATTGGGCCCCAGCGAGCTGAACAGTAATTGTACCCTCAGCCAGATCCCCGGGCCCCACTGCTTCCTGGGACTCAGGGGGCACTTCTGGGAGCCGCCTTGACTCGTTCAGGCCACTGGGGTGCTGTTCCGCGGAGGCAGTCACTTACTGAAGGATACCCTGGAGACCCCAAAGAGTTAAGGCAGCTTCCGAAGGACCTAATTTTTTTTTCTCAAACTGGGACTTGCATGCTGGGAGAATATTGCTCAATATTTTAAAAACCTTCCATTTGCTCACATTATCTAAGCTGCACCACCATGTCTCGTGGAAGGAAGAGGGAGGACACGAGGCTGCCCGGTGGAAAACAAGGAAGGACAAGCGCTGCCGAGGAGATGGGAGACCCCGCTCCGGAATGCAGGCAGCCTGTGGGTTCCTGTCACCACTGCTTCCGCCTCACGCCTGGGCGGTCTGTCTTTATGGCTCAAAACACTTTAAAGACCTGACATGAGTGCCCCTGCTAGTGCGTCGGTTACTCTCTCCTTTGTGAGTAAAAAAAGTGATGCACTAACATTTTGTCAGCACAACCAAAATGCCGTTTTCCCAAATTGGGAATAAATCATGCCACAGGCCCCGCTCTGAGGGGGTAGACTCAGGATGGACAGGGAGGGGTGCTGACCCTCACCATGCTCTCTGGACACCACACTTGGAAATAATCGTTGGTCATCCTTGTTATTACACTTAATGTTACTTACCTCTCATCCATGGGCAGTTGAGTCAATGCTTGGTTTCCACAAGAATGACTAACCACACTTATTGGCATGGACTCAGCACCCCTGGCCAGGCAGGTAGCCTCAGAACATGTGCCTGCGTATGTGCACATGTGTGCGCACACACATACACACATGCACATGCACACACATTCTCCCTTCCAAGTACAATCAGTCCACACTAGGAAATGAATACATTCATCCTCACGTTGCCCACTGTTCTGCTCATCTATCTCACAAACCACCCCAGAATTGAGTGGCTTAAATAACAGCAATCATATATTTGGGTCAAGGGCCTGTAATTTGGGCAGAGCTCGGCAGCCAGTGATTCCTAGCCTCAGTCAGCTGGGGCAGCTGACAGGGGCGGAGGGACCCTCTTCCAAGATGGGGCACTCACAGGGCTGACGAGGTAGTGCTGCCTGTGGGCAGTGAGTGCGGCTGTAAGACCAGGGGCTTTGGGTCCCCTCCACGTAGGTTTGTATGTGGGGCTGCTTGGTCTTCCTCACAACATGGCAGCAGGGTTCTAAAAATGAATATTCCAAGTGACGGAAGAAGCTACAAGTCTCTTGGGGTCTGGAAATGTTACTTCTGCCTCATTCCATTAGCCACGCCATCACAAACCCACGTGGAGTCACAGGCAGGGACACTGTGCTGCCTCTCAAAGGCAGCCGTGTGAGCTCATCTGCAGCACTCACATCCACAGACTCCTTTCATTTTCTCCATGTTGTTCCAGCCCCTGTTGTCTGTCCCAGGCAGGGAGGAATTTTACACTGATTGCTGGGCATTCCCTAGCTCACCGCCTGCTCTCTCTCCAAGCATGTATTCTAAGAACTGTCTCCCACAATTGCATCTACAGCTCTAGCTGTAGTATGGCTATTAGTATGGAATATCTCTGTGCACCGTGAGGGCCTGCAGTGGTTCCCTTTGCCTCAGAGAAAACTCGACTGAAAGCCAGCAGGACCTGCCCATACTGGCCAGGGGAATGCCTTCTCCTCTGGGTCAGCAGTCCAGATGGGAAAGGCTCCTGAAGAACAAAGCCCAAGGCTCTTGGCAGGAAAAGAAGGGCAGTCCGGTTCACCCTTCCTGAGAGCACTGCTTGGCCCACTGAGAAGGCGCTGGCTCTGTGCTGTTTCCTGTGTGAAGCAACAAACCTCCTCCGAGTCTGCACCTGGAGGCAGCCACCCTCCTCCCATCTGCACCTGGAGGCAGCCACGCTCCTCCCATCTGCACCTGGAGGCAGCCACCTTCCTCCGAGTCTGCACCTGGAGGCAGCCACCCTTCTCCCATCTGCACTTGGAGGCAGCCACCTTCCTCCGAGTCTGCACCTGGAGGCAGCCACCCTCCTCCCATCTGCACCTGGAGGCAGCCACCCTCCTCCCATCTGCACCTGGAGGCAGCCACCCTCCTCCCATCTGCACCTGGAGGCAGCCACTTGGAGGCGGCCACCCTCCGAGTCTGCACTTGGAGGCGGCCACCCTCCTCCCATCTGCACCTGGAGGCAGCCACCCTCACATCCTATGTGGAGGGATAGCATCTTCTTGTACCCAAAGGGAGCGGAGGCACTAGCCACGCAGACACCTGTCCAGTGGACCAGGGGGAGGAAAGAACAGGTGTGCTCTGCTCTGCTCGGCTCCACAGCACGGTCTGAGGGAGCCCAGTGGCTCACGACACAGGCCTGCGCAGACTGGTCAGGCTACGTGCTGCTCTCCGCTAACAACCGGTTGACCTTGGCCACATTATATAACATCTCTAACCCTCTCCTTGCTCGTTTATAAAGTGGGATACAAATGGCACTCACTTCCCAGGGTTAGTGTGAGGGCTTGTAAACACTGAGCAAACGCCTGGCTGAGTTAGAGCTGGGTGAGTATTGCTAGCTGCAGCCCTGGCTGAGGCCTCCTCCATGACCTCCCACAGGGAGTGATGGGCCCGGTGGAGGAGCCTCAGCACTCACTGAAAACTTGGAGACTGACTTCTCCCCTCGGGGCAGCTCCCTGCTGGGGCTGCAGTGCCCTGAGTCTCCACCTGGCAATTCCTTTTTGCCAGGACAGCAGCCAAACGCTGAGTAGGTTCATTCTTTAACATACTGAGTTGTTCTTAACTCTAGCGATGAGACACTGGGACTAAATTTAATGTGTGACCAACCATGTTTGTACCTGCCTAACAGCTCATGCAGATGTACATGTAAACAATGGCAGGGGTGGGGGGACGAGTGTCCTTGCTGTGGGTTTGGAGGCGTCAGATATGAGAGAAAGCTAGAGCTAAAGGGAAGTTATTTGGGGAGAAGATGCCACAGAAGCTCCTCTGGGGAGTTATTTGGGGAGTCGGCTCTGCAAGGCACCAGCTGTCAAATCTCAGGACTTACCAGGTCCAGGCAAGTGGTGCCCCCTGAGGTGAGGCAGACGTGACCTTCACCATGACCTTCACCAAAGCCCTGCCTGCACATGGACCACCCCTTCTGTGATGGGTCTGATAGAGTCTGGCCCAGTGTGATAAGATTCCATTACCCAGGGACATAACCCTTTCTGAGTAGGGGCGACAATTCAAAAATTTCTTGTGTTCATTGTGTTAGAACAAAGAGTATTCCAGATCATCTTAATTTTCCTTGGGCCCAAAATGAAAAAAAGCCAGGTATAGAGAATTGCGACCCACGAAACAAAGTATTCCAGGACTCTCTTAAACCTGCTCAGGAGTCTCTGAGCCCATTTGGGCCATGGTTTCCATGACAACCAATACATGCATAAGGCTTTGAGGTCAGCGGCCACATTCCACAGGACATGGCATAACTTTAAGTCCTGATAGTTCTAAGGTCTTCATAGACAACCCTGAAGAACACTGTCCTGTGGATATAAAACCCAGATGAGAGAGGTTACAAGCCTGAACACAAGGACCTGTGTTCCAGCGGCTGTTTTCTGTCTGCATCTGCAGCTCAGCTTTTACCTGCGCTACACCTGAACACCTCCTCCATTCCCCGCTTCCTTCCACCACCAGCTTTTCATTAGGAGCCTGAGGGCCCTGGCCCTGGCTCTGGCTTTAGTCAGCACTTAACGGAAATAACATGTTTGTAGACATGTGGACTTAACAAAAGAATGTCGATGTTTAGAGATGATGAAAAGCCTGTAATATCCTGCTTCTCCAGGGTTCCCAGAGGTGGACTCCAGGGACCCTGAGCACGGCAGGTGTCCATGGTTTGGGGAATCATGGTGACAAGGCCTCAGACTGCATGTGGGAGTTAGTGCCCTGGAAGCTGGTGGGAAGGTCATCAGGATGGTGTCTGCTTCCGTGTGCCCTGGACTTCGCCATCATCATCTCATCCACTCTCAGTCTCCCAGCAAAGTGCTACTCATTACACTTTACAGATGAGAAGCTGAGGGTCAGGAATATTTCGTAACTTTCTCTTTGGTCGAATGCATGGGCCGTGATGCCTGCAACTACCAGGACAAGGTTTGGGAAACAGGGACCAATATCAAGGTTCACTTATAGTAGGAACTGTGTGCTGCCCATGGGGTCCAAGCTCAGAGGCCTATAGAGCCCGGTGACATAAGTGAGGAAGGCGCACTGGGTGACAGATGTTAGGGCGCGGGCACTGGGGTGAACTGAGGGAACAAGGCCTTCTGTCTAAGAGGGGTGCCCCTAACCATCTCCATGCAGCTGTTGGTTTTACAGCTCCAGGTTTTCCAGAGAAACTGGAAATCTGATTTTCAGGTGAAAGCTTTCTACTTTGAAAATAATGGCCAGTAATTCATTTTCAATCCCTACAAGCCCAATAAAGCACATTCTGGGTGTGACTCAGTTTCCTCTGCTTTGGATGAAGTCTCCACAAGGGAAAAACTCTGTCTCCTTTATTCTCATAGCCCAGGCGCTGGGAAAGAGTCTAGATGCTTCATACACTTTTGTACAACAAATGAAGGAATACTCAAAGCAGCGATCCAGAGGGCAAGCGAGTGCCAAGCCCTGGCTCTCAGACTCAGAGCACTCTCATCAGAGCCGGGCTGCCGGGCTGGGGGGAAAGACACAGCACGCAGACGAGCCCGCACACAGACGAGGACTGTCACTCAGGGCGGGGTGCGTGCGCACGGTGCTCCTTTCAGAAGGCAACGCTGATCTGAAAACTGGGTGAGACTGAGCTGTCTCCCAAACACTGGGGCTGTCAGGGCAGGGAGGCTAGAACTAAAACCTGAGCCATCTCCTAGCCCAGTCCTTCTTTCCAGTACATTCCCAGCATCCCAGTTATCCAACCTGTGGAGTGGGATGAATGGGGTATACAAGTCCCAATCGGGGAGGAAAACAATGAGTAAATGAACACGTTTCTTGGTATGTGTGGTGTGTGTCTTTTACCAAGAGCATGCCTGAGTGTTCAATGCCTAAGTCATCTTTGGAAATCCTTAAATATTTCTGGTTAATAAGTTAGATGAAACATTAGCGAAGGGGTTTTCAATAAAAAATGCCTACGCCCCATCTGTCTCAGTCTATTTTCAGCGTGAAAGGTAGCCCATATTCTCTGCTCTTTAACTAGAGGTGTATTTTTTAATAATAACTCAAAATCAATAGTCAAACAAAAACTAAGTCCTCATAAAAGATGCATTTCCAACGGTACAATAGTCTTCAGTAGAGTCCACATGAGGCAGATCTCATCTCCGGGAGCTCTGTTCCGAGACAAGGCAAAGCCTTGTGCCTGTGCCGCTACCAGCTGCCACTGCCACCAGCTGCCACCACCAGCTGCCACTGCCACCAGCTGCCACCACCAGCTGCCACTGCCACCAGCTGCCACGAGCCAGAGCGCCGGCCCAGTGGACTCGCCCGGCGCCTGTGGCTGTGGGAGGGAGCACTGCTGCGTGCTCCCACAGACTGCACCTCTGTTTGCACGGTTGGCACGATCTGGTGTTCTGGCACTTGAGGCCCTGGTGCTGGCATGACTGGTGTTTGAAATGATCAGCCATCCCGTGACTCCTGTCTCCAGACACAGACTCCTTTTCCAGCTCCCAGAGGAGCCGGTCTCTTCTCTGGCTTCGCGTGGGGACTGCGGCTGAACAATACAGCCCTTCAGCTAAGGGGCTAACAGCACTCCAGAGTCATCTGTTCACCCTGCCCAGCCCTCCCCAGCCTGGAGATGAGCCTCGCTTGACTCGTTATTGAATAGCACAGCCTTCTCCTCTAAGCAGCCAGAGACCACTCTGATGATATGAAAACCAACCAACTTCAGCTTCCAGTCATTCCACAAGTACCCCCAGAGCGCTGTGTGGTGACGCAGCGTCAAAAATAACAGTACTGACCTTTAGGAACAGTGGGAGAAGGCGCAGCAGGCTCTCCTGACGGTCAGCCGGGCTCCTATGAGCCAACTGCTGATATTCCAGAAACTTCCTCTCTACCGTCTCCCAGAGAGCCGTGGGGCCCGGGGACTGCACTCCGGCGGGGGAGTCAGACTGAGCAGCA
The DNA here is from genome assembly GCF_027574615.1 of Eptesicus fuscus. Classification (NCBI taxonomy): domain Eukaryota; kingdom Metazoa; phylum Chordata; class Mammalia; order Chiroptera; family Vespertilionidae; genus Eptesicus; species Eptesicus fuscus. The sequence goes on along the minus strand of NC_072489.1, from coordinate 4,334,681 downwards.
TCAGGCTGGCCAGCTTTGGGACCTGGATCCTCAGCTCCGTCTTCAGCCTTTGGAACACCTTCTGCCTCCATGCCTCAGCAAACTGCTCTGGATTCAGAACAAAAACAAAGATGAGAAGTCCCGTTACAGCACTTCCTGATGCAGCTGGCGGTGGGACAGGGCCTGCGCCGTTCACTCCAGTTCCGACTGAAGCTGGTTCCTCTAAGAATCTGAAACCGGCTAAAATAGGAAGGCATTTCAAAAAGAGATTCCGACGTGACCCACAGAGATTGACAGCCTCGTATGGGCCGGGCTTCTTGCACAGATTCGCAGGAGGTGGTACTCTGATTTCCTCTGTGTGGTAAGGAAACGACGGGGCCAGAGGCATACAGGCAGCTGGATGTGGAGCCGAGATGCAAACTCGAACACCAAAGCCTGTTCTCTGTGACCTGGTGCTGCTCCTCTTTCAAAAGACGGAGCTGATGGAAGAGACGTGTGTAAATGATCTCACCAGAATTTGTGGGAGCAAGTGATTCCATGTCTTCAGTTATAACTTCCTCCCACCCCACGTGTCTAAAGGAAACAGCTTCTTCATTCTCAGCATTATTTGGTTCGCACTCATATTTTTAGAGGACTTTGTCCTCGAAACGACTTCTTGAGCCCCCACCCTAACTGGAAAGTGCTCCCCTCTTAGTGTGAACAGGAGCGAGCTGTGCACGCTGGAGACCTCGGGGCAGGAGGCACAGGGCAACATCCTCCGCAGTCAAACCAGCCCGACTGACCCGCAGAGAGTGACGCGGAGAAGGTGCCTTTTTGTCTGTGTCCTGACTTTTCAGTTGCCATGACTGGCTCAGCACAGAAAGGTTTGCTTGCTGTGCGTTGGTCGAGTGTAGGAAGCTCCCAGACTGTCCAGGCTCCCTGCAAGGAGCCCTCCCCCCAACCAGCATCACCAGGCAGAGTCTCGGGAGCCTGGCCAGCAAACAGCAACCTCTGCTCACGGGGCGGGGGCCCGGGTGACACCACATTGGGGTCACCAGCGTTTTGCTCTGGGCTACAGCCGCGGAGGAGGCCTCGTGCTTTATTTTTATTTTGCAGGCGGGCATGGCAGTTAACTCAGGATCACGTGGCCAGACTAACCATCGCCTCTTTGGAACGTTCTCATTCTTTATGTACAAAACTCCATTCGTCCCTGGCTCTTCTATCACACATACCTACTAGTCAAACTTCACTTTCAGAAATCATTTCCTTTTTACAAAGCCATGTAAGTACAATATCAAACACTGGGAAGGAACAAAATATTGGGAAGAATATCCAGGTTGGCCATACCCAAAAAAAATGGCTGCTGATAGTCCTGCTTCTATGACTATATAGCTTACTAAGAACACACTCCTAATACTGCTGAGGCAAACATGTTTTATTAACACCTGTGCTTTTGTTTGTGGGTTGTCTGGGGGCTGGTGGGGGGGTTATTTGTTTCCTGTTCTGGATTGATCCTTTGAGACAGGTTAGGAGTGGGGACCCCTCACACTCCTCAGCCCCTGCACAGCCTCTTCCCTGACCCCTGACCGGGGCCAGTCTCCTCTCTGGCTTTGTTAGTTTATTCATTTATTCCTTGGCCCTCCATTCGCGCGCCCACTCCCTTCTTCCCCACCCTGCCTGCCTACGTGACGCAGGGTCCTTATGAAGCCTGCAGGGGAGGCTCCTGGATGCACACATCTCAGTTCCCCGAATGGCCTGCGTCTCCTCTGCAGGTCACTGTGGCACTCAGCGCTGTCTTCAGGCCTAGCCATGGGGCGCTGTGTTTGTCAACCTCATTCCCTCTAGCTGCTGCCCATGTTACAAAGTGGGCATCACGTGCCTATTTGACTTGCCGCTCTGCAGTGACGATGGCTAGATTACCCTCAACTTCCCGTCCCGCACCGCTCCTGCCCCTCAGCCCCATGCAGGCCCTCCGGGGCCGCACGTGGCTGGCTCTGGCTATGACCACGGAGCAGGATACTTAGTCAGGGTCTGTACCTGCTCAGTTCAACTACGTGCCAGCAGCTAAGATCCTCCAGGAAGCTGGCAGCAGACCACACGCCCACAGAGCAGGCAAAGGCCCTCTGCCATCTCACCGCACCCTGCTTAGCACTGCCCGGCTTTCTAACGTTGGCCAGCCTGAATGCAGTAAGCGGCCCCTTGCTGTCACTTTAATTTGCATTTCTCTAACCTGCTGATGAGTCTGAGCATCTTTACATGCCTGTTAGCCTTTTGGATTTGCTCCTCTACAAACTGACTTTTCATTTTCCCTTGCCTGTCTTTTTCTCATTTTGCAAGAGTTATTCTAGAAATGTGTTTCTTGTTTGTTTTAAGAATCACAAATATCTCCTCTCAATCCATTTTTAATGTGTTTTATTGATTTTAGAGAGAAGGGAAGGGAGAAGATAGAGAGAAATATCGAGAGAGAAACATCATTGAATGGCTGCCTCCGGCACGCCCCCTATTGGGGATCAAGCCCTCAAACTGGGGATCGAATCAGTGACCTGTTGATTCATGGGTCGGTGCTCAACCACTGAGCCACGCTGGCTGGGCCTCGCAATCCGTTTTTAATAAATTTGTTCATAATTTCCTTTTGTCACTAAAACATCGCATGAATATTTTATGCTGCTGAGGGTCTTCACTATTGATCGTTAGCCTAACTAACTCTGTACACTTGCACAGGCCAGTGGTTCCCGTTACTCACCACCACCAACAACACGAGCGGCGGCTTTGCGTTGATGCCTGTCACATATCCGTGAGTAAATAACAGGTTATAGCACATTCCTGCGCTCCTGAGAGAAAGCAGCTGGACCTACAGACAGATAACTTTTTCTGGCTCTTGACACATTTCCAAACAGTGTCTCCCAAAACACTTACTCGATGCACAGTCCTACCAAGCGTGTACAGAGCTCACACAGCCTCAGTGCATGTTACTCTCGCTGGTCCATGGTGAAAACAAAGCGTCTGTTGTTTCTCACTGCGGATCCTGTGCAAGCCGGAGCAGCTGAGCGTGTTTCTGCCCGTCTGCGCTCGGGCGCCGTCAGGCCTCCCTGCGTGGCTCTCTGCAGCCGACTCCGCGTGACTCGGGAGCTCCTGGAGGAGAGCTCACCCCAATTCCGCCCCCCATGGCTTCATTTGCCCCTGAGAGCCACACAGATATCCCCTCAATGTCAGCTCAGAGAGGGAACACCATGAGCCTTTCTCAGCGGTTGGCAGTGTAGATGCTCAATAAAATGCTATCGAATAAATAAATGAATAAACCTATGTGCTGATGGCACCCAAAGCTCTCTCTCTATGGCCTAGACCCCCTTCTAAACAAGTGCTTTTTCTCATTCCAAGATTTCTTTTTGGATTTCCTCCAGACTCTGAAAGTCACTGTCCCAATCAAACTGCCACCCCCTCACCCACAGAGCCAGCCCCGAGTCAGGCGGGGACATCCAACGCGCAGGATGGCTGCTAGGGCCACGCTGAGTGTTGTCTCTGGCACAGAAAAGCCACTCGTGGCCACACCTGCCGCTGCCACCAACTGGCCATTCAATGAACCGAGTCTGAGGCCGCGCCAACACGCCACGTTTTTGGGATGAGCAGGTGGAGGACAAGGTGAGCATCCGGTCAGGATGCGAAAATAGGGTCCTGGGGCCGCAGCTGGACATGCAGGGGAAACACGGGCAGCCCGGTCTCCTCTGAAGCAGAAGCCTTGTTGATAAAGTGAGAAGACCGACTCGTGTTCCCTGAGTAGACAGAGATCTTCGAGAAACAAGTTTCTAACAAGTGGAGGTCTGCGGAGTCCACGGAGAAGCCGTCCTAAAGGAGGGCTAGGGAGAGGCTCTCAGCACTGCGGGAAGAATGGCAGAAACCCCCTCGCTCCCTCCGCCGTCACAGGCACCCTCAGTCAGCGCCAGCACCTCTTATCCCGGTGAAAAGGGGCCAGTTGGGGGCAGGTCCCGGGGAGGCCAGGGCAGGAATTAGGGTGAGGCAGGTGACGCACCCACCCCAGGAACAAAATTTAAGGGACATTACAAAAATCTCAGTGGCCAAGTTAGTATCTTAATGAAATATTTTTTTAAATCAAAGTTAAGGCCAAACATGCACAATGAACAAAATATCAAAATGTTAGATGCCCCCTCCAGGCCTAGACTTCTGCAGATTCCACTTTAGTACACGGCGCAGGGGCCTCGAGAACAAATGTGACCAAGCGATGCGACGCAGCCCTGCCTCAGTGTCCTGTCTGTACACGGGACAGTAAGAGGCCCCTGGAGGGGCCAGGCCCATTGAGTCTATGCCTAGCCGTGTCATTGTCAGGGTTGAGGGAAGGGCACCTCCTTGGTGCTGGCCTTTACACGTGCGGCTTCACTGAACCTTCCTGCCATCCAGCGGCGGCATGGTGTGGGCTTCGCCCGCGTGGGGCTGAGGCCTGGACAGAGGGCTGGCCTCCCCGGGAGCCCCTGCCAGTCAGCGCTGAGGAAGAGCCCACCGCAGTCGGCCCGCACGTGGCGTTTGCTGCCGAGAGCATCGCCCGAGAGGCACCCGGACGCTGAGCTCCAACCAGGGCCCTGCCAGGGCCCCAGGCCGAGGGAGGCTTCTGGGAGGAGAGTTCGGGGAGGTGGAGGGAAAGGCAGCCTTGGCAGGACTGAGCACTGGAGGCTGCGCGGTCCCAGGACTTCAGGCAAAGACAAAGCCCTCCTCTCTGCCAGCAGCTGTTTCCCAGCGAGGGTCAGGCGGAGGCCGAACCCCTGCATCCCCGCAGCCTGCACAGCGTGCCAGGCCCTGCCCATGCACGCAGCCCCGAGGCAGAGCCGCGGCCTCGATGGCAGGCACACCTGGCCGCTGTGAGGCCTTGACCAAGTGACTTCCCTCTGAACAAGATTTCTCCTCCTCAAATCAGCCCTGGGCAGCTCAGCAGCCCCCTGCCTCCGCAGGACAATCTGACAGAGGCGTGACAGTGAGTCAGGGCAGAGGGGCAAGGGGCCCCGAGTGGGCTGAGAGCCGTGGGCGGCACACGGTGAGGGGCACAGGGTCTGTGCGTTGTGGGCAGGGCACCAGCAGGGGGTTTCCTATGACCTCAGCGACACCAGGGCTGGGAGTGGCCATGTGGGCCAGAGCCCTCCGGTGTCACAGCCCGTCCTTGGCCCAGCCCACGCCAATCCCGCCCGCACAGATCTGCAGCATCACTGCGCTCTGCTTGGGACGGTTCAGAGCGCCCAGGGCACCCCGCTCGCAGCCGCCCGCTGCAGGGTGGCATCTGGAGCCTGAGGAAAGAGTAAGATGCTGATGTTTGGGCGCAAAACCAACATTCCTGACTCTCATCCTGGCTTTCTGTGGAGCTCAGAGGGGGACCCCACCCCGAGTGGGGCCTCTGTACCAGAGGACACAGGACAGAGTGCAGCTTCCTGTTTCCCTTTCGCTCCCCTCCAGTTCCTCTCTGCACAGCCGCAGAGCCGCACGTGCTCCTGCGTCAGCAGGGACAGCCTGGGCCAGGCGCTCAGAAGAAATAACAGCCCTCCAGTTCCAACACGACGTGCAGGGCGGCTGGGCCTTCCTTCCCTCTTCCCACCATTGGTAGGAGAGCCCGTTAATAGGAGAGCCTGCAAGCTCAAAGCAAATTGGAAAGGAGTTGGGGAAAGGCAGTCACTTACTGAAGGATACCCTGGAGACCCCAAAGACAAAAGCTGTGGACACACGGAGGGTTTGCTCACAGCCACCCCCAAAGCCCATGCCCTGAGGCCCAGCAGCTCTCACAGGGAGACCCCGGTAAGCCCGCCCTGAGGCAGCGCACCCCAGCAGCATGTCCTTACACAGACACGCTCAGTCCGTGTGGGCACGATGCACAGCCACACCATACCTTGCTGGTGGAGGCGCAGGCACTCGGGAAGACAGTGGGCCGTATCTGAGAAAGCTAAACATGTAAACTTAAACAATTCTGCTCTTAGGTATATCTGCTTTACAGGCATGAAAACGTATGCTCCTGTAAAACCTAAACAGGAATGCTTACAGTAGGTCCATTCATAGCCTGGAAACAACGCAAACATCCCTGAGGGGAGAGAGGGATGCATCTTCGAAGTAGGAAGCACTGCTGACCCCCAGCACCCTGCGTGGATCTCAAGGCCGCAGGACAGTGACGGAGCCAGCCTCAATGGCCACATACTGTCTGTGTCTGTTTATAGGATGCCCTGGAGAAGGCAAAATTATAGGGACAAAAGCATAGATGAGTGGTTGCAGGGACCGGGGCGAGGAGGATGGCTACACGAGGGTGGAAGGGAACTTCTTATATAATAAAAGGCTAATATGCAAATAGAATGAACCGTGAAACAACCAAATAACTCGTCGCTATGATGTGTGCTGACCACCAGGGGGCACGCGTGGAACATGACGGGCATCGGCAGCAGGTGACAGAGTGGAGAACACTGCGGGCATCAGCTGCGGCAGGATGGTGGAGGAGATGAGTGGGGGCACCAGACCAGGTTGGGGCACTGGTCGCTGTCATTGGGGCAAAACTCTAGTGGTTACTGAAAAGTCTTTGCTCCCATGCATTGCAGTCCCGCCCGGCACTCGCACCCGCTGCCAGCATCAGAGCCACTGCTCACACCCACTGCTGGCGCCCTGCGCTGGCCCTGATCACTTGGCACCGTCAGCAGGTGTAAGCGGTGGCTGCCAACCCCGATCACCCCTGAGGGTTTCTCCACCTCCCCCTGCTCCTGAGGGGCAATCAGGGCAGCAACCGCCACTTGCACCCACTGCTCGCACTGGGCCCAATCGCTCTGCACTGTCAGCAGGCGCGAGTGGGGCTGCGCATGGGAGCAGTGGCAGTAGGAGCAGGGCTGCTGGCAGACAGGGGACCATGGGCCATGGTGGGAGGGGCTAGGCAGGGGTGCATAGGATGGGCTGAGACCCGCCCCTGTGCCCACTGTAGCCTTGTGGCCAACAGTTCTTTCAAGGTGCACGAATTCATGCACTGGGCCCCTAGTTTCTATATAAAAACCCAGGTGCTGCAGCGGAGAGAGAATCACAGGGGAGCCAGGGGTAGAGGCATCGGTTCCTTCACCTGTTTCTCTGCAGCACAAAGGTACGACAGATGCACTAGTGAGGACTCCCTCAATGAGCACTCCTCACGGTGGCTCTGCATCCTGAGCTTGACTTTATCTCAGCAACACCCGCCCTAGGCAGCAAACAGCAGGTGCCTTCCAGGTGCTAGGAGCAAGGTTCAGAGAGGTCCCCTCGCTTCCCAAGCAGCCACATGCATGTGCTGTGTCTGACTCCCACGTTCACATGTTCCTCCTAACCACACGCCCTCCTTCCTAGGAATGTCACAGGTTGGGGGGAGAATCAAAGCTCCTATGAACATAAGCCACCTGAGGGGCTCACTCAGTAGCCCTCCCAGCCTCAGCCTTTGTGTTGGTCAAGATAGAGACTGCTCCCCAACTTTTTGGTTCACTTTTCCATCCAATTAAAAAAACAATATTTATAAATAATCATTTTGTCAAATTGGCTGAACTAATAGACAAGATGGGTCAGTTATAAAAAGTAAAAGGATAACCAAAATAATTAATAACAGAGGATCAACAGATTATTCACAATAGCAAAAAGGCAGGAAAAATTCAAGTGCCATCAACAGATGACTGATAAACAAAATGTAATGTGTCATACATGGAATATTATTCACCAGGAAAAGGAAGAAAATTCTGACACATGTTACAACATGGATGAACCTGGAGGACATCACACTAAGTGCAATAAGCAGGTCACAGAACAAAACTGTATCATTGCACCACATGTTACCTGGAGTAATCAAATTCCTCCAGACAGGAAGTTGAATGGTGATTGCCAAGAGCTGGAGGGAGGAGAGGATATGAGGTTACTGCTCAATGGGGCCAGAGTTCCAGTTTTGCAAGCTAAAACGAGTTCTGGAGGTGGATGGTGGTGATACACAGCAATTGAATATGCCACTGGACTGCACACTTAATCATGGCAAATTTGGGGAGAGAAATGGTGGCCACGTAGGCAGACCTTTCTTGTACCTCCACCCAGGGCCAGAATGGATAAAAAACTAAAGTGGGGAACATTCACCCAGAATTACCAACTGAGGGCCAGCTGAGGAGACTTATATCAGGAAGGACGGAAACCACTGGAGACCAGTAGGCAGGGTGAGGGCGAGAGGGGCTGCCCCAGCTCCCAGGGTGGCAGGCCGGCAGGCCAAGAGGGAGGAGGGAGCTCCCAGCTACGGGAGGATCTGTCCCCTCAGGGAATAGAGGCCTGGAACCCAGGCTGGCTCCACAGCCCAGAGCACCAGAGCCGAGACCCACGGACCACAGAGCATCCAGCCGTGAGAGGCCGCAGGGCTGCTGGCCGCAGTAGAGCCTGGAGCCCATAGACCGGAGCTGGTTGGAGAGAAAGTGATTTTTGTTGTTGTTGTTTTTGTGTTTGTTTATTTTCACCCCAAGCACAGGAATTTTTGTTTGCAGCTACTCACCAGAAGCTTTGGTGCAGGGAGGGTGATGCGGACTCGAGGTGCCTAAAGAGAGGTTGGCAGGGAGGGGGAGCATTGGAGGGAGACATGGAAAATCAGCAGTCGGGATTCCTGCATTCGGTCCTATACCCCAAACAGCCATTTTTCCTGAGAGGAGTTAGCCACTCCCAGCAGTCACAGCGCAGGAAAAAGGAAAAACCCCATCCTAGGGGATCCAGCCTGCCCCCCTGCCCCCTCAGGAGCCCTGCCTGCCACACTGTGTTTGCAAAGGAGATAGCCACAGAGGCCACGCCTATGGGCTGAGCATCAGTGACTGGACTGGGGACATTACACTAAGTGAAATGAGCCATCCGCCCCCCTATCCTGGGAACCTGACTGCGCTTTCCCCGATGGGAGAGCTGATAGAAACTCCAGGTCTCCAGCACATCCCACTGGATTGCGAACGAGGATCTCTGCCCAGCCAAGGGCAGAGTAATATTATGGGCCACTGCCAGAGGAGTAGCTCTGGGACAGGGAGACATGCCCCCACTTTCCCTGAGGTGTGAACAGCATCACATAGATAAATTGGAAAACAAAAATCATATAATCAATATCAATTGATGCAGAAAAAGCAATCCAATACTGTTTTTTGATAAAAATTCTCAGCAAAGTGGTAACAGAGATATCAAACCTCAATATAATAAAGGCCATATATAACAGACCTACAGCCAACATCATACTCTATGGGCAAAACTAAAACTATTACCCGTAAGAACAGAAACAAGGAACAAGACAAGGATGTCTGCTTTCACCACTCTGTTCAACATAGTACTGGAAATCCTAGCCACAGTGATCAGACAAGATAGAGAAATAAAAGACATCCAAATTGGAAAGAAAGAAGTAAAACTGTCCTTATTCACAGATGACATTATATTATACATAGAAAACCCTAAAAACTCCATAAAAAAACTACTAGATTTAATAAATGAATTTGTCAATGTAGCAGGATACAAAATTAATACCCAGACATCTATATCATTTTTATACACTAATAATTAACTCTCAGAAAAAGAAACTAAAAAACAATCCCATTTACCATTGCAACAAAAAAATTTAAGATACCTAGAAATAAACTTAACCAAAAAGGTAAAAGACCTGTACTCAGAAAACTACAGGACACTGAAAAAAGAGTTAGAGGAAGATATAAACGAGTGGAATAATATACCATGTTCATGGATTGGTAGAATTAACATTATTAAAATGTCCATAATATCCAAGGCAATCTACAGATCCAATGCAATCCCTATTAAAAAACCAATGGTGTATTTCACAGATCTAGAACAAATACTCCAAAAATTTATATAGAACCAAAAAAGACCCCAAAGAGACACATCTATCTTGAGAAAGAAGAACAAAGTTGGAGGGGTTACAATACCAGATATAAAGTTATAGTATAAAGCAGGCGTCCTCAAACTAAGGCCTGCGGGCCACATGCGGGTGTTTTTGCCGTTTTGTTTTTTTACTTCAAAATAAGATATGTGCAGTGTGCATAGGAATTTGTTCATAGTTTTTTTTAAACTATAGTCCTGCCCTCCAATGGTCTGAGGGACAGTGAACTGGCCCCCTGTTTAAAAAGTTTGAGGACCCCTGGTATAAAGCCACTGTAATCAAAACAGCCTGGTACTGGCACAAGAACAGGCATATAGATCAATGGAACAGAACAGATAACCCAGAAATTGACCCAAGACATTGTGCTCAATTAATATTTGACAAAGGAGGCAAGAGCATACAATGGCGTAAAGACAGTCTCTTCAATAAATGGTGTGGAGAAAATGGACAAGGGCATGCAAAAAAATGAAACTAGACCACCAGCTTACACCATACACAAGAGTAAACTCAAAATGGATAAAATACTTAAATGTAAGTCGGGAAACGATAAAAATCTTGGAAGAAACCATAAGCAGCAAAATTTTGTACATCTCTCGCAACAATATATTTGTCGATGCATCTCCTAGGAAAGAGAAACTAAGGAGAACATAAATAAAAGGCTTTTGCACAGCAAAAGAAACCATCAACAAAACGAAAAGGGAGCCCACTGCATGGGAGAACATATTTGCCAATGATACATCTGATTAGGGGTAAATTTCCAAAATATATAAGGAACTCATACAACTTAACAAAGGGAAGACAAACTATCCATTTAAAAAATGGGCAAAGGACCTAAATAGACACTTCTCCAAAGTGGACATACAGATGGCCAAGGGACATGTGAAAAAGTGCTCAAAGTCACCAATCATCAGAGAGATGCAAATTAAAACGACAATGAGGTATCATCTGACACCTATCAGGATGGCTACCATCAACAAATCAACAAATGACAAGTGCTGGTGAGGATGTGGAGAAAAGGGAACCCTAGTGCACTGCAGGTGGGAATGCAGACTGGTGCAGCCACTGTGGAGAACAGTATGGCGTTTCCTCAAAAACTTAAATATGGAACTGACATTTGACCCAGTGATCCCACTTCTAGGAAGATATCCTAAGAAACCTAAAACACCCACCAGAAAAAATATATGCACCCCTATGTTCATAGCAGCACAATTTACAATAGCTAAGATCTGGACACAGCCCAAGTATCCATCAGTAGATGAGTGAATAAAGAAAGCTGTGGTACATTTATGTCATGGAATACGATGCCACTATGAAAAAGCAGGATCTCTTACCTTTTAAGACAGCATGGAGGGACCTGGAGAGTATTATGCTGAGTGAAATAAGCCAGTCAGAGAGAGACAAGGATTACATGATCTCACTCATTTGTGGAATTAAAGAACAAAATAAACTGATGAACAAAATAGGTCCAGAGACACAGAAGCATGGAACAGACTGACTAATCTCAGAGGGAAGGCAAGGGTGAAGAGGGGATGGGGAGAGATCAACCAGGGAATTTATACGCATATATGCATAGCCCATGGACACAGACAATGGTGTGCTAAAGGCCCAGGAGGGATGGGTGCAGGGTGGGGGGGTCCATGGGGAAAGATAGGGGGGCATTTCTAATACTTTCAACAGTGAAGATATATTTTTTTAAAAATAAAATAAAAATGGCAAATTTTATGTTATGTATATTTTATCTCAACAAGTAGATAGATGATAGATAGATAGATAGATAGATAGATAGATAGATAGATAGATAGATAGATAGATAGATAGATAGATGTTAAAAGATGATATAATTTGTCCAGTTTGATGATTATAATAAAATAATAAATATACTAGCATGCATCTGAGTACTCTGCACTGGACCTGTGCACAGTGCTTCGCGTACGACACTAATTTAATTCTCTCTGAGCCCGGTGGCTCAGTGACTCCGGTGACCGTTCTGACCTCCCTGAGAGTGAGGAAGGAGTCACCATGGAGTTTCAGCATTATCCCCAGCGTAACACATCTGGTGTTTTCAAAGATGGGACAGGAATACCCCTCTGGTCCAAGACTGGTAAACATAGGCCACACACACAGTTGTGTTGGAACGAGGAGGAGGAATTGATTGCAGAGGCTCTGTGTCCACACCAGGGTTAGCTCTGGGCAGAGAGGACATAGTATGGGAGGGGAGACACCAGTGAGATGCGACAAGACCAGAGAAAACAGGAGGTGGAAGTGCTTGGACAACATGGGTCCCAAGAACGTATAGAGAGCAGCCAAGAGCATCGAATCCCTATAGCACAGGCCCCAGGAGCACCGTTCATACTGTGTGCAAAGGGCAGGAGCACCAGGGACCTGGGAGGCTAACGGGAAGGGCGTGCTAGTCGAGCTTTCCACGTGAGGAAGGAGTTGGCAGAGGTCGTGCTTCGAGACCTGCCTGTGGCAGCCCTGCTGGGGTGGCAGCCAGCCTTCAGGCATCGCTGGAGGCCAATAGGCAGACCTTCAGCCTCCAGCCCGCCTCTGGGGCAGGAGTTCCTGAAGGCAGCGGTCTGGAAACTTTGACAGGTGTCAGTCTTGCCTGAAGGGATTATAAAACCCAGATTTCTGGAATCCGCACCAGAATTTCTGATTCAGTGGGTCTGGGATAAGAATTTTTATCTCTGACAAGATTCCAGGTGACACCAAAGAAGCTGGTCCACGCACCACACCTGGAGGACCACCCGGGCCACACCTGGAGGACCACCTGGAGGACCACCAGGGGCCTCACCTGGAGGACCACACCCGGGGAGCCGCCTCAGAGAGGGCCCTGGGAATCGGAAGTGTCTTGTCACCTAGGTTGTATCTTGCATTGCTGCAAGCCCCGAGCAGAAGTGCTGTTCTCTCTCGCGAGGCTGCAGGGCAAGAACCAGAGCACATGCAGGGGCAGCACCGCAGGGCGGGCGGGAAAACCGCAGCCCGAAGAAAGGGCAGGGGCACAGGGTGGTCAGTGCCACAGCTGCCCTGAGGGCTCCGATGCACGCTCTGGGATGAGAGCCAGGGCTTGGCCAGAAATCACTGTCGTGTTGCCCAAACCCACTCAGTTAGGAAGTGTCCCACCCCTGCATCAGGGAACCGCCCAGCCCAGGGCCCTACATCCTCCTGACATGACTCAAGAGAGAAAGAGACAGCTCAGGTGTTTCCCAGAAGTTCAGGAATTCCCCTGAAGACTCAGATGGGCCTCCAATTGTCAGGAACCATGGCCCTCACACTTCCTTTTTCTGATTCCAGCCCAGGCCCTCCTGGCCAGCACACACCTCTGTGGTTTTGGCAACATTACCAGAATGCAGGAACTCACGGTGTCCCGCGGAAGGGCCCCAGTTTTGTGTCTCGGTATGTGTACAACTTCCACATTCCCGAACACTCTCGGGGAGCAGTTCCCCAGGCACACCCTTGAAGCTGAGCTGCAACCGTGCTGTCCTCTCAACACGAAGACATGGCTGTGGCCGCACAGGTACCAAGCTCAGCCCCATAACTGGGAGCCTCTCCAATGCGGGAGCTACTCCACAGCTGTCTCCAGGTGAAATGCTGCTTCACAAGAATGGCCATAACCCTTATGTACCGTGTGTCATTGTCTACCTGCTGTACTGTACACCTGAATTAACACCAAATAACATTGTATGTCAACTGTAATAAAAAATTTAATTAAAAAATTTAATCAAGAACTCCATCAATGTTCTCTAATCTTAGAAAATGTATATGGTAGGCATCATTAATCCCATTATACAGATGAGAAAAGTAAGACTCAAAGAAACTGAGACTCAGAGAAAATAAGTAACTTATCTGAAATCAAACTGCTAATAAGCCTCAGGATTAAAGTCAAACCCAGACTTTTCTGATTCTGAAGCTCCTCATCCCTTTACCGCCCCGGCTCAGCTTGACACGCGTCCCCCAGGGAAGAGCTGAGACCCGAGTGCCACCAGGCCGCTTAGTCAGTCTCGGCACAAGGTAGGCAGCAGCGGGCCGGTCACTCCCTGGGCTGACACCTGCAGCCCGCCAGGCCAGCGCTATCACCCGCCTCCCAGGCTCCTCGCCCTCCAACCCCAGAACCACCAGGAATCTGCGGCACCTTTATACTTCTCAGGCGCTGGTTCCGCTGTGAGCCATGAAAAGATTTCTGGGATTGGTTAGTTGACACAATCCTCCTGCTTAGCTTATTAAATTTTAACTATGATTTGGTCAGAAAACATACACAAAAGTCACTAAATTTTCAACTGTATCTGAAAGAATGCATTCCTGGTGTGTAAGGAGTTAAGCATCTCTTAAGTCTCATGGAATTAATTATTAAGTTAACGAATAGTTCTCGTCTCACAGATCAAAGAACACGTCCCAAAATGAGCCCAGACCGCCTCCATCCCACAGAGAGCTAGCAGCCGTGTGGGCGGGCTCCCTGCTGTCCAGAAGAACTAGGTCCGGAGAACTGCTTTGGGGTAGTGAGAAAAAGACGCTTTCAGATCCACCTTTGCAGGCGATGCTTGTTCACAAAAGTGCCGAGCGAGGAGCGTGCGGGCAGCGGGGCCAGCGCAGCAGGCCCTGGGCCGTCCCCCGGCCTCTCCCTGTCTCAGACCCACCTGTAACATGGGGCTCCTCGGGGTCTGTCCACCAGTGAGGGCTATTTTTCACATTAGACTCGTGTTCAGAGCCTTCAACCCTCTCCTGAGGCCTGGGTATTTGTTTAACCAGAATGAGTCTCCCGCAGGCTGGCCAAGTCTTACTGTGTCAGGAACATCTTCATCCCAGACCTAAGTCCTCTACATGCCCAGGGATGGCAACATGCACCCCAGGACACGCCCCAAGAGCCAAGGAACCTCAGAATCCCACAGCAGGGAGCAAACCGGGGGGGCCTGGGTCCCTGCCCTCCCTGGGGCTGTCCCCCCTCCCCGCCCCCCCTGCTTCTCCAGCTCTCTCCCAGCCTTGCCGGGCAGGCCGCTCTGCCCAGGCTGCGCTGCCCCCACCCCACCCACATGGACTTGGGAGCATCTTGTCACTCCCTCCCCTGCTCCAGTGTCTTCTATCCAGGCCGCCCTGTTCTCTAGGTGCATTCCCAGCCAGGGCTGCCCGCCCCCTGCCTAATTTCCCACGCACCCCCAGCGGGGTCTCGCTCTGACCCTGGGCCTTTACTCAGTGACCCTGCTTGAGACGCCCCTCCTGCGACTCCACAAGTCCAAATCCTGCTGCCTGCAAGACACAGCTGCCTGCCTCCCGGCACAGGCTTCCCTGATGCCCCAACCAAATCCGTCAGCTCCTCTCTCAGGCCTGATCCCCGCACCGCCGGCCGTCTGTGATTAGAGAGCAGCCACCACCAGCCCATGCCAGCCCTTTGCAGTTTGCAAAGCTGCATCCATGCGTGATCTCCTGGTAATTCCACTGGGTACACGGGGCTCCCACCATCCCCCATCAACCCTGTGCGGGCGGGGTGCCTGGGAGTGAGTCACTATGGGGCTAGGCAGAGTGACAGTGCGTGTTGCGTCATTCCCAAATGTATCCATTCCCCAGCAACTCCTGCCTGGGCTGGCAGGCCTCACTCACTCCTACCCGCTCCTGGCTCAGGAATGTGCTTTCTCAGCCCTGTGTTCCTCAGCTCTGCGTTTTGATCGATCATAAAATGCCACAATGGTTAATAAATTGGGGGGGAGGGGCGGATCATTACATTAAACACACTTAAAAATGGGACTCTTCTGACACTTTAAATTGTGTGAGGAAGGAAGTATTTCTTGGAACGAAGGGGCTGTTTTAAAGGGGCGCTTGTGAGGGGATCCCTTCCTGGCAAATGAAGCAGTAGAGAGACGAGGGGTGACTGCCTCTCTCCCCTCTGGTCCCAAGTGCGGCCCCAATTCCGTTTCCCCGGTTTGTGCCATTTACATGAAAGGTCTCCTGGAGACCCCGTGGGACAGAAAAACAGATAAGCTAGGGCTCGGGGTTTTCGGGTTGCAGGGTGGCACCCCTGGTTGGGTGGCATTTTTCTTTTCAATACCTGATTCTCAGCTCCTGCTCTCTCCGCACTCCTGGGCCTGTGGCCCCCACAGCTGCTGCGCATGCGCTGACGCCCAGCACCGGTGGGGGCGGGGGGACATGCACCTGAAGCTGCAGGCCTGGTCACTCCTCCTGCCCAGTGGCTGCATCCCCCCCGGGTCACTGCCCCTTACACCTGTCTCCCAGCCGCTCAGGAGAGCCAGGGGGAGCCCAGGCTAACTCCGTACACTCTGACGACTACACAACCCAACTGCTTCACGTGACATATCTCTGCTCCTCTGCAGGTCTCTTATATTGGTGCATACCTTTTGAAAAGTTGATACTGGGCAATTTTATTATCGTATAGAAAACACAAAAATCAAAAAGTATCCCTTCTTTGCATACCACTTTTCACATCCAGGCATATTTTACTTATAATCGACATATAAACAGCTAACTGCACCCATCATCATATCATAAACATATTCTATGTCGCCCTTTTCCTTAAACTATCAGCTTGCATGACCATGAGGCCTCCTCTTGTCTGACATAACTGACTTAACCCTGGAGCGATGCTGCGGTGTCTGCCCCGCTCTGTGGGCAATACCGGGGGAAGGACACCGCTCATCACTGAGTTCCCTGTGAATCACCTTCGAAGATGAATTCTCAAGAGAAAGATGAATCATTGGCCAAAAGGGCCGTTTCACACCTGAGCCAGACATTGGCTCTTGCTGCCCAGTTTTTCCTCAGCTTTAGTGGGAGTGCTGCCCACTGCCAAGTGCAGGCTTTCACAGCAGGTGGAACTCGGCTGAGCCACTGCGGGCGAAGGACTTACCTCTCCGAGCCTCCCTGATCTCACCTGGAAAGTGGGAGTAATACACGGATCTCATTGTGGCATTAAAGGAGCTTGCAAATAGCAGCGCCCTCCCCAGTGCCGGGTTTGTTACAGGGACTAGCTCCATTCTTCTTGCCCTCCATGCTTCCTGCCTCCTTGAAGTTATTTGAGACAGAAGGCCTTTCACTTCTCTACCTTCCTGTCCTTGAACTGTGTTCCCCACAAAAGCCTCTGGCCAGGAAGCAAGACCTCTTCCTCTGAAGGCTGTGGCCCCACACAACGACAAAGCCAGACACAGATTCAGCCACATGAGTAATTGTAAGTGTGTGGGTAGCCATACGTAAAAAGTAAAAATAGCCCTGGCTGCTGGGGCTCGGTTGGTTGGAGTGTCATCTAGTAACACAAAAGGGTAGCTGGTCCGGTCAGCACACACATCCGGTTGCAGGTTTGATCCCTGGTGGGGCACGTAGAGGAGGCAACCTATAGACGCCTCTCTCTCTCTCTTCCCCTTCCTCTCTCTAAAATCAATAAAATATTTAAAATTTAATTTTTAAAAGTCAAAATTAATTATATGTATTTTAAAAATATATTTTAAATATTTTATTGAACCCAATATACCCAAAATGCTGTCTTTTCAATATGCAATCAATATGGTAAGTATTAATGAGATATTTCACATTTCTTTTTATTGTCTGTTTGTAATATCTTTGAAACCTGATGTGCATTTTACATTTAGAGCTCATCTCAGTTCAGACTGCTCACATTTGAGGCTGGGCCACAGGCTGCTACGCTGGGCAGCCCAGGGCTAGACTTAGAGACTTAGGCTCTAACAGCTTCTTCCGGTGGGACCGTCAGCCAAGGTTTGGGAACGCTGCCTAGAGACATCATCTCAGGTGCAACGTGCAGGAGCATTTTGAGGTTTGCAGCACTTGGAGGAGATAAATGCAAGGCCCCCGTGGTAAGAAAAATGGGAGCAGCTCTATGGTGCGCTCAAGGGACGCTGAGGAGCCCGTCTTCCTCGCTCCCCTCCTGCACAAGATCTCTCCCCACTCTCCCCACATGGCCAGGCTGCCTTGCTTTTCTTCCATGAAGGTCCCTGGGGCATAAGGCTTTTATTAATAGGATAGTTAATATTATGTAGTATGGCAAAGGGGTAAGCAGATTGACAGAATAGGGACACAGACCTAAATATACATGATACCTGATTTACAACAGAACTGTTTAAAGCAGTGAGTAAAGAATGGCTTTTTTAATAAATGGAGCTAAGACTCTTGGTTATCACATAGGAAAAACAAAATAAAATAGAATGTTCACCCCAAATCACACCACACAGAAAATATATTTCCAGGTGCAACTAAAGATTTAATGTGGACAGCAAAATTATTTTAAAAGTTCTTAAATAATGTGAGAGAATAATTTTGTAGGTTTATAGTGAATAATTTCTTAGACAACACAAGTAAGTATATATCATAAAAAACACATGGGTAAATCAAGCTTGTTTAGAATTAAGATATTTGGGCATTAATAGAAATCACAAAGAACGTAAGGCTACAAGGCACAAACAAGACCTAATTGGTTAATCGCTCTCCTCCTCTCCCCATTTACAACATACGTAAATGATAGAGGATTAATATCCAAATATGGATTGAATTACAGTAAATCAATAGGATAAAAAACAGGTGACCCCCATAGAGAAATTGGCAAAAAACTTGAACCAAAAGAAAGGCACACAGAATGACCAATAACATATAAAAAGGTGCCCACACTTAGTAATTGAGGAAGTGCAAATTTAAACATAATTTGATCGTTTTACATTTCCACTGGATTGGTAAAAGGAGTTGGTGAAGATGCGGAGCAATGAAAACTTTTACACATTGCTGATGGGAGGAGAAATGCCACATGGTGCTGGTTTATTCAGCGAGGCTGGAGGTACAGGTACCCTATGACCTACCAGTTGCACTTCAGGGCACATAGGCTAGGGAGGTCTTGCACACATGCCCCAAATACGTGTGCAAGGAGAAGCCTAGCAGCACCTACAAGTGCTCGAGCCCCTAGCAGCTCACAATAGGAAAAACAGAAGCCTAGACATAGCCCAAGTGCCCATCAGTGGTGACTTGGAGAAGTATATTGAGATTTAGTCCTGCATAACAGAATACTATCCTCATGAACATGAATGAATGAGAGGCTCATGCAGCAATATGAAGGAATTTCAGAAACATAGTTCTGAGTAAATTAAGCAAGTCTTAAACAAATATTTAATTCCACCCTAGCCACTGTGGCTCAGTTGGTAGGAGTATCGTCTCATGTCTCATGTACCAAAAGGTCTCAGGTTCGATTCCCCATCAGGGCACATACCTAGGTTGTGGTTTCAATCCCTGGCCCTAATCAGGGCACATGCAGGAGGCAACCTCTCTCTCTCTCTCTCTCTCTCTCTCTCTCTCTCTCTCTCTCTCTCTCCCTTCCTCTCACTCTAAAAATCAATGAAAATGTCCTCAGGTGAGTATTGGGGAAAAAAAGAATATTTAATTGCTATTACAAAGTTCAAAACCTTGTAAAACTAGATAAATATTTAGCGATTTAAATGTATAAGATAAATCTATAAAGAAAATCAAGGGAACAATAAGCCCCAAATTTAGGACAAGAGTTTTCTGTGAGGAGAGAGGGAGAAGGACAAGCACACAAGGACGTCAAAGATGCTGCTGATTCTAAGAACACACTAAATGGCAGCACTCAGGGTCCATGTCCTGCTACTCCTTAGACCTATGCACTTTCTCTAATTATCTTTTCTATCTAGTCAACATTTAAATGCGTCCCAAGTTAGGCAGCACAGCCCAAGTCCTCACTCTGGACAGGAAGGCCCGCCCCCTGGCTGGTCACCTACATGCCTCTCTGCCACGCTGGCCTCCACCAGGCCTCCACCCTGCACCTGGGCCTTCTCCATTCCCTGCCAAGATGGCTTCTCAGACACCCGCAGGGCTCAGGCCCCCCTCCCTCAGGTCTCTGCCAGAAGGCGCACCCTTTCCAGCCTCCGACCCACAGGTTCACCTCCTGCTCTCCATCCCACTTCAGCCCATGCACCCAGCACCACTGGCCTGGTCACGGAGCCTGTCGCCTTTAACAGTGTCTGACAGAAATTGATGTTTAATAAATATTTGTTGAAAAATTAAATGGACAACTATTCATAAAATCATACTAAAATTCAAGTGCTCCATAGAAAGGGTTATACATGACATCCTTAGTCACTGGATTAGCTCATCACTTCAGAGAGCTTGGACAAGGATTGGCTCAGTGCTCACTACGGTGGGCCTCAGGGGGAGAGGAGGAGAGCGAGTTCTCAGTGAACAGGAGGTCTGCTTATTCAGAAAATGCTGGCATTTCTAAGGTTTAATGTGGTGACTCAGATGAGGAAAGAGGCCCAAAGAGGCACCTACTTACCAGACCCCCAGGAATGACCACAGGGCCAGGACAGAGCCAGCTCTCTTGGGGACCAGTCTGAAGTGGCCCCCACTGTCAACACCTTTCAGAGGCCTACTCACGGATGGGCAAGGAGGCTCAGCCAGCTGGCCTCTCTATCCTGGGCAGTTCGCACAGACAGGC
This sequence comes from Eptesicus fuscus, assembly GCF_027574615.1. Lineage (NCBI taxonomy): Eukaryota > Metazoa > Chordata > Mammalia > Chiroptera > Vespertilionidae > Eptesicus > Eptesicus fuscus. Next base: position 4,314,405 of record NC_072489.1, on the reverse strand, counting down.
CAGGCCCAGCTCCCAGGGGTGGCTGGTCTTCTTCCTTGGCAGCACCAGCCGAAAGGGCCTGCCCTGGAGGAGGGGCGGGCAATGGGGCTGGAGCCAGGCCCGTCTCAGCAAACTGTCGGGACAGTGGCAGACACCCCAGCAGAGCCAGGCATCAGAGAGGCCTGACCACATGCGCCGCCCACCCTGCATAAACTTCCTGCTCATCAGCTTACCTCCTCTCCCTCGTCCACAAACCCAGGTCCGCTCGGTGGTCACGTGCTCTCATGCTCAGCCTTGCAGGAAGCGGCAGGAGGCCCTACCCTGACAGACAGGACCCCCACGCCCACCCCTGTGTTGGCCAGTTGTTGTCAAAAGCAAGGTAACCTACCCAGAGGTGTGCTGGTCAGGGCCTGCAGACATCAGATGGCATGGGTGCCCCCATGTGCAACCGCCGGCCCCCAGGCTTGAGGGAAGACAACCAGGCCCAGCATCGTCAGCTTACAACAGCCTTTCACTATGAATCACTCAAGCTCGGTCCTTGCTCATTTCCTGGAGAAAGAGGAAGTGGAGAGTCCACAGATGCCTGATTCTGCCCACTCCCCAGCCATCAACAAAGCTGCCTGAGTTCTGGCGGGTGGCTCGGCCCTGCAGAAGGGCCCTTGGGGCAGTAGCTCAGTGGACAGGCAGTGCTGGGTGAGGCCAAGGACAAAGAGGAAAAGCTTGTGAAGGTGGACCAGGACTTCAGCTCAGGCCTGTCAAGCTGGCCTCCCTTTTCCTCTAAATGAGAATAGGTAAGTTTAACTAGAGGTGTGTCTACAGTGCATCCCTGGTCATTGCATGGGCTCAGCAGCCCCTTGGCCAGCATAGAAAGAGCTTTTCGCTGCCATCCCTTTCTCCATCCTCAGACCTAACTGTGCAACTACCAAGGGAGTCTCTGAAGTCAGGTGGCCAACCACGCGTAACACTGAAGTAATGAAGAAAGAGAGTTTCGGTCACAGGATGCAGTTCTCTGAAGCTCAGTATCAATACGCCTGTTCCTTTGGGTTTATTAGGTTGAAACATTTCATATCTCTCCATAACATCATCCATGCAGGACCAGCCAGCATGTCCATTCAAACACAGTACCTCCTGAGCCACACGCGCAAGAGCAGTTGTTGGCACGATTGCCTGGCCCTTAAAGCTAGCTCCTCCCCTGCTTCTAGCTCACTTACAGGTAACTCTTAGTGAAAGGCAACTTCACCTATTATGGGAGGCAAAAAATCTCTGAGATTGGTTCAAAAATAAAAAAAAAAAACCTGTGTAATGAAACTCCAACTCTCACCAATGAAAACTTGCCAGTAAGCGGAAGCCAAAATAGGAGTCCTGTCCAGCTTAAGATTTGGACCACACGCTCATGCTGACTCCATGGGCATTCCCCAACAGGAGTCAGAGGTTCCAATATTTCTGCTCAAGTTTTCGTTTCTCGTTCCACTGTCCCTGGGAGGAAAGAGAGTGGGAATGGAAGGTGGGAGGGTGCCCAGCGCAGCAGGGCACTACAGATCATCCTGAGACATGCAATGAGTGAGTGCAGCAGCACAAGTGTTACCTTGCCAAGCTGGAAGGGGCTCCAATATTTTTAAAGCAACAAGTTAAAATCCATGGTCATACTATTTCAAGATCCACGGTCTTATAGTGTGTACCATTATGGGAGGAAATACTAATTTTATTGGCAGTTGGTACAAGACTACTCCCTAGAAAGATACCTGCTTTTGTTGACTAAAGATAATAGATTAGTAGAGGCTGGAATCTTAGGTTGAAATTCTTGCTACTACATTAATTAAGACAATTAACATCTTTCAGCTTGTTTCTTATTTGTGGAATGGAACTAATACGATGTAAGGAACAAATCAAGCAGCACTTGCAAGAGGATTTTTAAACACTAAAAAGGTCTATACAAATGTGAGTTATTATTGAGAGAGTTACCCATGCTAGGACATTGAAGCAGCCAGGCAACTATGGATTGCTCATATACATGTGTATTTTTGTTGAGCAGAAATGTGAGGTTCTGTGATTTTTTTTAAATACCCCAAAATAGCAATTATACTTCTGCTTCCAGTTATGATAGGGCATAACCTCCCACTGAAAACAACTCTAAAATACAACAAATAGATGAGAAAGCTACTTTCAGGATTTTATATCAGGCAGCATAAGACCAGGTCTTTGACATAAGAAAAACACACAAGGTAAGTCCGCCATTGCCCGGCCTTCTTCTGGTGGCTGCTTTCTGCCGTGGTGCCAGGAGCTGGAGCCGCAGGGGCAGTCATCTCCGATAAAAATAAAAATAAAAAAATAAAAAAAAGCTGTAAGCCAAATAGTCCCAGGCTTCTGAAGGGCTGGGATTTTCAGGACAAGATTCTGATAAGAGTGTGTTGTGTGGAAACTCATTGTGTGTGTCTTTAGCCAGGGTTGTCTGTACATGCAAGGGGTGAGACTCCAAGAGACCCAGCTCCAAGGCTCGGACTGGATGGAGGTAACAGAGGCTGGAGAATGTTAGGGAAGTCGGAGTTTGGTCTCATTCTGAGTGGAGACGCTTCACTGAGAACCTTGGGATTTTGTTTTATACCCTAGAAAGGCCACACCTACGAAATTAGAACAATACCCGAGAACAAGAGCCAGGAACTATGAACAAGTTCCACATTTAAATAGACGAGCCCTAACAAAGAACAAATGCCAGCTTGGCAAAGCAAAATGATATTCTATGATTTAACTGCCAACCAGAACAAAGCTCATCATCCTTTAGCGGAAGAAAGCATAACACAGTGTCCCTTCCCTGTAACATCCATGTCATCCAGCTTGTAACGAAAATTAATACAGCCCTGTAGAAACAGGAAAATGGAATCCAAAGAAGAACTGTCAATAGAAACAGGTTCCAAGATGAACCAGATGTTGAAGTTATCACACAAGGACTTTAAAACAGCTACTAGAAATACTTTCAAAAGCTTCAAAGAAAACACTTATAATGATTGAAAGTTAGCAAATTTCAGCAAATAAATGGAAAATATAAGAAGATTTGAATGTGGGAAGGGTTGGGGACTGGGTAAAAAATGGTGAAGGGATTAAGAAGTACAAATTGATAGTTGCAAAATAGTCATGAGGATGTAAAGTACAGCAGAGGGAATACAGTCCTTAATATTTTCCATGTATGGTGCCAGGTGGGTACTGGAAATGTCAGGGAGAACATTTTGTAAAGTATATGATTGTCTAACCATCATGCCATACACCTGAAAATAATGCAAAATAATATTAAGTGTAAACTATAATTGAAAAAAAATTTAAAGAAGATTCAAATGTAAATTCTAGAGCTGAAAAGTATATCTGCAATAAAATTTTTCTTGGTGAGCTGATAGCACAATGTTGAACTAAAAAAAAATGAATAAACTTGAAGACCAATCAACAAAAATTATTCAAACTGCAGGTCAGAGAGAAAAAAAATAAATAAAAATAAATACCCACTCAGTTGCATTTGGGACAATATCAAATGGTACACTGTGTGTTACAGGTATCATAGAGAGATAAAAGAGAAAGAAGAGGGCAGGTAAAAGTATTTGAAGAAATAATGTTAAATTTCTAAAGTTTGTTGAAAAACAGCAAATTGCAGATACAATAAGCTTAGCAAACCTCAAGAAGAACAAAATGGAAAGAAAATCACACTTGGGCACATCATAGTCAAACTCATGAAAATATTACCTTAGAAACAGTCAGATATAAGAAATCCTACCTAATAATAGAGTAAATGCAATTGACCATACCTTCGCTACACCCACAAGTCACGCCCACCAACCATGCCCACCAGGAAATCGTTGCAGGGACTTTGGGGTGTGGCGGAGCCCAAGGCCGGGAAAGCCTGGGGCGGAGGCTTTCCCAGCCTTGGGCACCAGTGGGGAGCCTGCATGGATCGCAGGCAACCATGGGGGTCGGCTCCTAGGATCCGATCCGTAGCAGGGAGGCTGGGGTGCAGCAGAGCCAAGGCCGCCGCCCTGGGCCAAGCCCCGACCCTGAAAAAAGGCAGAAGGCGGTGGCCACAGCCAAGGCCTGGGTCCCCGGTGCCGGCAGAAAACTGGTGCAGGCAGCCAGGTGAATGAAGGTCTATTGCACGAATCTTCGGGCAAACGGGCTGCTAGTATTATATAGAGAGGAATAAAAGCATAAGCTCAGGCAGATGTTTTATCAGAAACAATGGAAGTCATATGACAATGGAAAGATATCTCTAACATGCTAAACAAAAATTGTTAACCCATAATGCTTTAGCCAATGATATCCTTGAAAAAAATAAGGATGAAATAAAGTTATTTTTAGATAATAACAAGTGGGCATTGTTATTATTTTTAGATAATAACAAGTGGGAATCATTCATCTTCAGAAGAATTGCACTATATGATATTCTAAAGAAAGTATTGTGGTTGAAGGGAAAAGACTTCAGATGAAACTTGAATCTACAGAAATGAAAAGAAACCACTATTAATGCCAAATATGTAAGTAAATATAAACAAACTATGTACTTTTTCTTAATTTATTTAAAAAGACTATGGCTATTTAAAAGAAAAAATCTTAGGAGTTTATACTGTATGTAGATTTAAAAAAACAACAACACCATATGATAACAATTGTACCAAATGTGGGAATAAATGGAAGCATAATGTTGCAAGCTTCTTCCATTTTATATAAAATCGTATTTTATTAACTCTAAGTAATAATAAAATTGTAATACATTAAGGATAGATATTTTATTTATAGCTTTGTGAAAAAGATAGTAGGAAAGTCAAAGTTAATTCTAATCAATAAGCCCACACTGAGCATCTATTCTGCGCTAGGTCCCAGCTAGAGCCTAGAGAAACAGAGATGAATAAGGCAAATCTTCTGTTTGGGTTATTTCCTACAACAGTTGCTCAAGTGGGCAGGTGGTTCTCCTTTATATAGCAATTTAGAAACACAAGCTCCTTTGTCCCTTAGAGTCTTGTTGTCATCTGCATCCAGTCAGCAAAGGAGAAAAGAGAGTACAAGGCAGACCTCGACTCATAAAAGCTCAGCCTGTAAGTGGCATGCCTCACTTTGGTGCATTCCATTATAATTGCATGGCCATATCTAATGCCATGGAAGACGGGAAGGACAGTCCAGCCTTGTTTCAGCCTTAATCCTATAATTCAGAGGGGATGTGTTCTGGTAGGCTATCGGTCTCTGCCATACTCTCTTCAGAAAGAGTATGATTTATACACAGGGCAATATACAAAAAAATGTATTTGTTATTTATACTTTTTTTGTACATGATGCAAAGAAAGTATAAATAATAAAATAAAAATCATTAATACAGCTAAACAATAGTGGGAATAGCATTTCATTCTTTTTTTCCATGTTTACCAAAGTATATTTTTCATCTTATTTTTAAAAAAATTTAGAATTATGCCATAAATTTTGCTTCATAACCTGTTGGAGTTTTTTTATTTGTTTTGTTTTTGTTTGTTTACTGAATCATCATAAACACTTTCCCACTTCATTTTTACAAAATATTTTTACACCAATTAGGATCAAGAAGAAGGAAGGCTGTTTACACAGCAATAAAATGTTTTATGTTTTAATCTGGAGAAAAAGCACCTTCCTTGGAGCCAGTTATATTTCCACATTTCCTCCGAAGACCATGGTGAACTCCAGGAAAGGAGAATAAATACAGCCAGCAGATTGTACTTCCTCAGCGATGGGAGATGCATGGGCCCACCTGGAAGACAGCTCCACAGGATGCTGGAACCTGCAGGAACAGTGATGAATGCTGGTGGTGACATGAGGAGCCCTGGGGAATGAGAAGGGATTGGGAAACTACAAATGGGCAAGTAGTTTCCTAATTTTCAAAAATAGCTGGAATATGGAATCTACCGTTCCACATTGGTAGTGTTGACACAAAACTCAAAAAGGAGCCCATTGAGAAGGTAAAGAAGAATGTATTCAACCCACTTCAATCAGCATAATGATTTGCCAGAACCAAGTCCTAAGTTGGGTTCTACAAACACAAAATAATAGATAAGAATGCCTTCCTCAAGGATCTCTCAACCTAAGAAAAAGTGCTTAGACTGAGCTCCTTTCTCCTTGGTTGATAAGAAGATACTGGCATCACTAGAGATATAAGCTTGGTGAGGCATTGGGCAAGGCCACTCAGGATTTTCACATCCACCTAGTCCACTGCCGTGTCCTCCACAACCCCTGGTGACAGACACTGTGCAAGATGCCTGGGGTGTTGCAATCCAGTCTGTCTTTGGGTAGTTCATGGACATCACACACACCATACAGAGCTCAGCCACCATGCACAGCCACACATCTGCCATGCCAAATGGTTTTATTTGGGGGAAGTAGGAACAGCTGAAACTTCAGTTTAATTCTGAATGCTTTTATGCCCTCACACCATTGATGTGGCATTGACAGAAATCAGGACCTTTCGAAAATCTCAATTTTGGGTGAGCCCTCATGGAACCAAAGTGAGGAGGATATCAGTGACTAGCAGGCCGGGAAGAAGAATGGGGTGCAGCCAGTGGAAAAAAGGAAGGTGAGGAAATGTTTTGAAAGAAGATTCATGGGATGCCCTGGCTGGTATGGGTCAGTTGGTTGGAGCATCGTCCCATACACCAGAAGGTGGCAGTTCGATTACTGGTCAGAGCACATACCTGGTCTGGGTGCATGCAGGAGGCAACCAATCAATGTTTCTGTCTCACATCAATGTCTCTCTCTCTCTCTCTCTCTCTCCAAAAGAAAGGGGAGAAAGATTCATGAAAAACAAAAGCTTTTCAAGAAATGGTGATGAAACAACATAGATATGCATGATTAAAATAATTCAATCCCAGCCCCTACCTCACACCATATATGCACGCGTGCACACACACACACACACACACACACACACACATTAAACCCAGGTGCTTCTCAGACCAAAATGAAAAAGCTAAAGCTATAATGCTCCTAGGAGAGAACACAGGAAAATATCTAGGCAACTTGAAAGTAAAAAAAGGTTTCTTGGACAGGACACAGAAAGCAATAACCATTTTAAAAATTGATAAATTAGACTTTATCAAATTAAAAACTTCTGGTTTTCCTAAAATACACTAGTAGCAAATGAAGGGCAAGTCATAGACAGAGATAAAATAGTCACGAACCAAGGAAATATTTAGAACATACAAAGAGCACCAATAAAACAATAATTAAAAGATAAACAACCCAATAAGAAATGGACTTAGACACCAAAAAAATACATATACACACATTATTGAGCACTTTTTGGCCATTTGTCTATATGTGTGTGTATATATGCTTATACTTATACATATGTGCATATATAGACAAATGGCCACAAAGTACATAAAAATGTGTTTATCGTGTTATTTTCAGGTAAAGGCAAATTAAAACCCTTAGCGCTACTTCGGCACATCCACTAGAACAGCTAAGATTTAAAATATTATCAACGCCACGTCGGGAAGATGTAAGCCACTGGAGTGTGCCTACGTTGGTAGAATGATTAATGGTAGAACCACTTTTAAAAACAGTTTAGCAGCTTCTTACAAAAGTAAACATACGTATCATAAGCCCCACCAATTCCACTCCCACATCCTTACCCAAGATAAATGAAAACACATGTTCACACAAAGAGTATGCATGAATGCTCATAACAGCTTTATTCATGATAGCTAAAAAACAGAAACAACGCACCTGGATGATGAATAAGCAAATCATGGGGTATGTATATGTGTGAATTCTGCTCAGCAAAAAGCAGATCCGAGTACTGGTCTTTCAGCGTGGACGGATCTCACCGTCACCACTGACTGAGGACGCTGCACACAGGGTGCCTTCTGTGATCCCATGTCTGTGAAATTCCTGAACAGGCAAAGTTAATCTCTAGGGCAATGAGAAGAGTGGGTGCCTCGGGGAGGGGCACAGGGGACTTTACCAGGTGATGTATGTTATGTCCTGATAGAAGCATGGGTTACATAGGTGGAACAACTTTCTAAAATCATGCAGTTAAGATTTGTGTGTTTAAATATATACCAACTTTTACATTTAAAAAATATAAAAATAATTAAGTGGGAAAAGGCTGGAGGTATAAATGAAGCAAAAAAATGGCAAGATGTTGATCAAGGTTGAAGCTGGACCATGAATACATGGGTTCATTATATCAGTATGTTTCCTTTATATATATTGAAATTCTTCCATAATAAAACATTCTAGCAAATTGGATTCAGCAATACATTAGAAAGATCATACACCCAAAGTGGGATTTATTCCAGGGATGCAAGTATGGTACAATATCTGCAAATCAATAAATGTGATACATCACATAAACAAACTGAGAGAAAAAAATCACATAATCATATCACTTGATGCAGAAAAAGCATTTGACAAAATCCAACATCCTTTCTTGATAAAAACTCTCAGCAAAGTGGAAAAGAGGGATCATACCTCAACATAATAAAAGCCCTATATGACAAACCTACAGCCAACATCATACTCAATGGGCAAAAACTAAACCCATTCCCCCTAAGAACAGGAACAAGACAAGGATGCCCACTTTCACCACTCCTGTTCAACATAGTACTAGAAGTACTAGCCATAGCAATCAGACAAGAAGAAGAAATAAAAGGCATACAAATTGGAAAAGAAGAAGTAAAACTCTCCTTATTTGCAGATGACATGTTACTATACATAGAAAACCCAAAGAATCCATCAAAAAACTACTAGACCTAATAAATGAATTTGGCAATGTAGCAGCATAAAAAATTAACACCCAGATATCTATGGCCTTTTTATACACCAATAATGAACTCACAGAAAGAGAAATGAAAAGAAAAAAAAAATCCCATTTACCATTGCACCAAAAAAATCAAGATACCTAGGAATAAACTTAACCAAGGATGTAAAAGACCTGTACTCAGAAAACTACAGGACATTCGCCGAAACCGGTTTAGCTCAGTGGATAGAGTGTCGGCCTGTGGACTGAAAGGTCCCAGGTTCGATTCCGGGCATGTACCTTGGTTGCGGGCACATCCCCAGTAGGGGTTGTGCAAGAGGCAATTGATCGATGTTTCTAACTCTCTATCCCTCTCTCTTCCTCTCTGTAAAAAATCAATAAAGTATTTTTTTTTTTAAAAGAAAACTACAGGACATTGGGGAAAAAAGGATAGAGGAAGACATAAACAAATGGAAGAACATACCATGTTCATGGATTGGTAGAATCAACATCATTAAAATCCATACTACCTAAAGCAATCTATAGATTCAATGCAATACCTATTAAAATACCAATGGCATATTTCAAAGATCTAGAACAAACTCTCCAAAAATTCATCTGGAATAAAAAAAAGACCCCGAATTGCCACAGCTATTCTGAGAAGAAGAACAATGTAGGAGGGATCACAATACCAGACATCACACTATATTACCAAGCCACAGTTCTCAAAACTGCCTGGTACTGGCACAAGAACAGACATATAGACCAATGGAACAGAACAGAGAACCCAGAAATCAATCCAAGCCATTATGCTCAATTAATATTTGACAAAGGAGGCAAGAGCATACAATGGAGCCAAAACAGCCTCTTCAATAAATGGTGCTGGAAAATTTGGTCAGATACATGCAAAAAAATGAAACTAGATCACCAACTTACACCACACACAAAAGTAAACTCAAAATGGCTAAAGGACTTAAATGTAAGACAGGAAACCATAAAAATCCTACAAGACTCCATAGGCAGCAAAATTGCAGACATTTGTCATAGCAATATCTTTACAGACACAGCTCCTAGGGCATGCAGACTAAGGAGAAAATAAACAAATGGGACTACATCAAAATAAAAAGCCTCTGCACAGCAAAAGAAACCATCAACAAAACAGCAAGAAAGCCCACTGCATGGGAGAACATATTTGCCAATGTTATCTCTGATAAGGGTTTAATCTCCAACATTTACAGGGAACTCATACAAATTAATAAAAGGAAGATAAACAATGCAATCAAAAAATGGGCAAAGGACCTAAATAGACACTTTTCGAAAGAGGACATTCAGAAAGCCAAGAGACACATGAAAACATGCTCAAAGTCACTAATCATCTGAGAGATGCAAATCAAAACAACAATGAGGTACCACCTCACACCTGTCACAATGGCTATCATCAATAAATCAACAAATGACAAGTGCTAGAGAGAATGCGGAGAAAAAGAAATCCTCGTGCACTGCTGGTGGGAATGCAGACTGGTGCAGCCATTGTGAGAAACAGTATGACATTTCCTCAAAAATTTAAAAATGGAACTGCCATTTGACCCAGTGATCCCACTTCTAGGAATATATCCCAAGAAAACAGAAACACCAATCATAAAGGAAATATGCACCCCTATGTTCATAGCAGCACAATTCACCATAGCTAAGATTTGCAAACAGCCTAACTGCCCATCAGCAGATGAGTGGATTAGAAAACTATGGTACATCTACACAATGGAATACTACACTGCTATAAAAAAGAGGAATTCTTACCATTTGCAGCAGCATGGATGGAACTGGAGAGCATTATGGTAAGTGAAATAAGCCAGGCAGTGACAGAAATATACCACATGATCTCACTCATTTATGGATAATAAAGAACATTATAACCTGATGAATAGAAAGATAGATACAGAGGCAGAGAAGCATCGAACAGACTGTCAAATTACAGCGGGAAGGCTGGGGAGTGTTGGGGGATGGCGGGGGGGTGGAGGGAAGGTAAGAGATCAACCGAAGGACTTGTATGCATTCATATAAGCATAACCAATGGACACAAGACACTGGGGGGGGGAGGTGAGGGTATGTGCCGTGGGGTACGGGAGGCTGGGGGAAGGTCAATGGGGAATGAAAGGAGACATATGTACTACTATTTATAATACTTTAAACAATAAAATAAAATTTAAAAAAAAAAGAAAATGAGAGAGGGTGAAAAAGGGAAAGCTACATTTACCATAAATTAAAATATATTCTAAATCATTTGTCATGAAAACAGTGTTTACAGAGATAAACAAAACAATGAAACAGTATAGAATATCCAGAAATAGCCTCAATTACATATGCAAATTTCATATGCTTAAAGGTGACACCTCAAATCAGTGAGGAGATTGACTATTAATATGTAGTGTTAAGATAATTGGATATCTATAGATAGATAGATAGATAGGTAGATATATATATATATAAACAGGTAATATGCAAATTAGCCAAGCGTCATGACTGACTCAGAAGGAGGCTGCATCACGACGCTCAGGAGGAGCTGCACATGCAGATGGGCAGGAGGGGACTGAGTGCCGCCCCCAGCCCCAGCGGATACACACCAGGGGTGGGGGCGTGCTCCAAGCGGCCGCGGTGCAGCTCGGAGCATGCCCCCGGTGGGTGGCGGCAGCGGCCGGAGTGAAGCAGCCCAGGTCTTGGGCGCCGGAGGGAAGCCGGTGCCAGCAGCCAGGAGAAGGAAGGCCTATTCTTACACGAATCTTCGTGCATCGGGCCTCTAGTATCTATAATAATAAAAGCGTAATTAGACTGGACAGCCGAATGACCTTCTGGACATCATTCCGGACGTCCTTCCTGATGAAGCCATGGTGGTGGGGGCTGAGGCAGAGGCAGTTAGGGGTGATCAGGCAAGCAGGTGAGCAGTTAGGGGCGATCAGGCAGGCAGGCAGAGGGGTTAGAGGTGATCAGGCAGGCAGGTGAATGGTTAGGAGCCAGCAGTCCTGGATTGCAAGAGGGATGTCCAGCAGTCGGACATCCCCCAAGGGGTCCTGGATTGCGAGAGGGTGTAGACTGGGCTGAGGGAAACCCCACCCCCACCACCACCACCACCACCATGCACAAATTTCGTGGACCGGGCCTCTAGTGTATATATAAATGAAAAAAATAAATTCAATCATCTCTCATAACTCAATAAAATCTAAATGAATGCATATTTAAAAATTAAATAATTCACATGCATCTGATAGGTACTAGTAGAAGTATAGTTCAGAAGAAGTGTTACCAAATAGGTGAGTCCCAAGGAGATGCCAGGCTCAGGGCCAGGGAACCGGACTGGGCCAGTGTGGAGAGCCAGTGTGGAGACACAGCTAAGCACTGGGCCACGTGCCCCACGGGCTGGGGAAATCAAATCGACCACGAGTTCGTTTCACAAGTGCATGGGACTGGTCACCACACCAGGTCAACCCCGTCTGCAGCAGCTGCCGGGAGGTGTCGGGGGAAGGAAGGGGAGTGTGGGCAGGGGGAGAAGAGTTTGCTGCATGTGCAGTGCCAACAACAACCATGCAGGCCCCAGCGGCGTCTTGGACAAAGATGGCAGAAGGATGCCATGACAAGGCCATGGGGAGAGGAGCGAGACCTTCAGTGGTGACCCTTCTAAAATTCTTCTTAATCCAGGAGAGGCTGTTTCTCCATTTGCAAAGGTCACATGCAGCATGGAGAAGGTGCAGAGAACTCCCCCACAGGAAGGCCTGAGAATGTATCCTCAAATGGAAGAAAGGAAACCGTGGCAACCCCTTCCCCTCCCGCAGAGAGGAAGGGAAGCACTGAGGTGGCTCCAGGGAGAACAGGAAACAGATGGGCACAAAGACACCCTGAGGGAGGCCTGTAGGCCCGCCTGGAAGATGCAGGCAAGCTCAGACAGGGCATGGGCAGGACTATATGGTGCCATGCTCAGCTCTCCCAGGTTGATGAAGTAGAGAAAGTCACACCCAAGGGCCTGATATGCAACCTCAGAGGCCTGGCTGAGAGCTACAACTGGCTGCCTGGGCAAGCATGGAAAGTGCACACCCACAGGAGGCGCTGTTCCTCTGGCCCCTGTGCCCCACTGTCGGCATTATTCCATGCATGGGACTCTGCCAGCTCCTCCCTGGTTCACAGCACTCATGGCAGGACACGGCCAGCCTAGCTCCTAAGAGTCCCCTCTCACAGGAGGCCCAGCCTCCCAGAGAAAGATGCTCTCTACTCTCACACCTCCACTGGGACCAGTAAACCCTGGACCAACCAAATGTGGCCTGGACAGGACCTGGGAAGTAACTATAATTGGGTCACTGTGGGTCAGTACAGCTCGGTCCCACCATCAGAACAATCGCTGGTGGCAGGGGTGCCTGCCTGGCTCACACTGAGCAGAACTGGCTCTTCTGACTGCAACCACATGGGAGATAGGGGGCAGAGAGGGCACGAGGAAGGATGTCTCGTCCTCTGACCTGGCCAGATGCTCATGCTCCAAAGAGGTCACTTTGCAGTGGTCAGCTAGGCATGTCCTCTCCTTGAGCCAAAGGAGACAAGGGATTGAGGACATGTTGAGTGGTTCTGACTCTGGAGGAGAGCAGAGCAAGCCAAAGGCCCAAGAGCTGGGGCTGGGGGTTCAAAGAGCTGAGAGGGTTTGGTAGTCCTGGGAGAGGAGCGAGACCTTCAATGTGACCCTTCTAAAATTCTTCTTAATCCAGAAGAGGCTGTTTCTCCATTTGCAAAGGTGGCATGCAGCATGGAGAAGGTGCAGAGAACGCCCCCACAAGAAGGCCTGAGAATGTATCTTCAAATGGAAGAAAGGAAACCGTGGCAACCCCAAGGAGGCAGAGTGGTGGCGCAGAGAGAGCAGAGGCGCCTCGCTTCCGTTCTTGTTTGTGAGCGAGGTCAAGGTTAGCCGCCTCTCGTGGAGGAGCCGCCCCACCAACTCCTGCCAAGAGGTACTGAGATGCCGTGAGGAAGGGAGGAACCTTGTCCCCGGGTCACAGAGCAGGCTCCTCCTCCGCCCTCCTGGGGCCACTTTGCTTTCACACAACCCCCTCCGCCAGCAGCTTTGGTTACAGGGAAGTGGGCGGGGCACTGCAGGTGGGGCTGGCTCCACACTTCAGTAGCCACCTGCCATCTGGTCTGTGGCCCTTGGGGCCTCCGCTCAGGCGTGGCTCCTGGACATGTCCTTTCACAAGGCAGCCCCAGAGATCACTGTGAGCTCCGAACAGCAGCACAGCAGGGCCACCTCGGTTCCCACCAGAGGCCCTGAGCCCACGTGGTCCCAGAGGCAGCTGAGGGATGCTGACATCTCCCTCCTGAAAGCACTCTTCCCAGCGGCCATGAGGCCGGACAGGGAAGGGCAGCTGGAGGACCAGTCCCATCTTGCTGGAGGGCAGGTGGAGGGGAGGGGCGGGGGGGCAGAGGGAAAGGGTGATCATGGGCACGTTACTGTACAGAGACTGCTTTCTCATCTGAAAATGAAGAGGATGACAGCCGTTGCACTTTGTGTTCATGAGCACTAAGTAGAGTGAGTGTGCCAAGCTGCAGGTCAGGGAGCCTTCCTCTCCTCACCACAATCTGCTTGGGCACCTCAGTGACTTTCCACCGTTTGAGGAACCTCAAGGGACAGACAAGAGGGTGATGCCTTCCCACACACCTGCCCTGAATTGCTGGGAAGGAAACCCCCTTGCAGGCTGCTGACTCCGCCCTCTACTTTGAAGGGGGTAGGAGACATGCAGATCTCTGCAGTGGGAGCCTTCGGCACTGACTTCTTACTTGGGGTAGCATCTCATTTGGGGTGGGGGGGGTGGTGCTTGATGCTCTAGCCTCTGGCCAATATTGGTTTAACTTCTAAATCCTTTGCTACAGAGAACAGGACCTGCCCAGTTAAGCCACTAAGCTAACTATAGGACTCTGAGTGCACCCTCTAACCACCCTGAGCCTTCCTTTCCATGTACATAAATTTAGGAGAATGAAGATTAAATAACAAGAATGCACTGCGGACTCAAAGGAAGATACCTGCAGAAAAGGGCTCCTGGTGGCTAACAGGGCTCAAATGTTCAGTACAGGAGCCTGCGCTGAACTGCCCGCCGCCCTCACTGAACTGCCGCCTGCGTTGTGCTCCTGCCAGCTGAGCCTACCCTTATGGAGGAGTTTCCGGAATAGCATTTCAACCAAGAGGACTGAGGCTTTCCCTGTCCAATTGGAGCTGCACAGCTATATCCCCCATTCACCAACCAATCAGAAAGACTATGTCTTGACCAATAGGACTGTGCTTTTTGAACGAATCAAACTTCAAGGATTTGCAGTCCTCATTTGCATGAGCTCGAACCAATCAGCGCCCAGGGGTGGAGCCTTCTCTCTATAGTATAGACCAGTGATGGCGAACCTATGACACGCGTGTCAGCACTGACACGTGTAGCCATTTCTGATGACACACGGCTGCTGAGGCGGCCGCATGCCGAGGATGAAACATTTGCTGCTCCTGAGGATGAAACATTTGCGACTAGAGTCTTAGAGTTAACTCCAAGACTCTAGTCGCAAATGTTTCATCCTCCCCTATTAGACACTCTGTGCCGGAGGTCTGTAGGCCAAAACAACAGAAGTCAGGCACAGAGCGTCTAGTTCTGGGACTTCCTGTTAAGCCGGGATCTTTGCCCTCACTTCCACCCGTAGAGCAGGGAGCAGCGGAACACAGCGGGGGACGCATCTCTGGGGGCCCTGCCATTACCAGTAACCAAATAACTGTTAACCACAGCAACCATTATCTACTGTTCTGGGGTGTCATGGATTTCTAATCCATCATTACTGAGATAAGTGAGGGGGAGGCTGGGAGAGGCGAGGGTTTGTGGCGTGCTATGGGTGCCGTTTCCCGCCATTAGAAATAGCGGCAGCCATTTTAATTCACATAAGGAACACCATCTTGCTCCATAGTGCAGACTCCATTTCACCACTATTACTGTTGTGCATCCTTATTAACCCCTATTTCTGCTTATTAACCCTGCCCTTTCCTAAAAGACAGTTATATGCACCATTTTGTGGTTAGTTAGGCTAGTTAACCCCTAATTGCCTGCAGGCCTAACAAGCTATCTATAATTCTATCTTCTGTCACTGCCCCCCTGATGGAGAACCCAAAAAATAAAAAACTAAGGTTAAGTAAAGGAAGTGGTAGTAGCAGTGGCCGACCCTTTCAAGAGACATGGACCGAGATGTATGGCTTTATAGAAAAAAATGGCAGATCATTTTGCGTTCTATGTACTGAAACGGTAGTAAGCAGAACATGGAATATAAATAGACATTTTGAAACTAATCATTCCCAGCTCTTGGAAAAAAGTGAGGATGAAAGGAAGGAATACATTTCCAGGCAGATAAGAGCCAATCTAATTCCATCCTTAAATGTATGAAAGGCTCTACAAATTTAACATCTGCAAGTTTGAGCATTGCTCACTCTATAGCTCAGCATGGAAAAGCGCTCAGTGAGGGAGAATTTATTAAAGAAACTCTCCTAAGATGTGCACCAATTCTATTTCACGATATGCAGAATAAAGATGCAATTATTAAGAGAATATCTGAGTTACCACTCAGTAGAAATATCATAAAAGACCGAATAATGAGACTGAACACAAACGTACAACATCAATTAAAGAGAGACATAAGGAAGTGTAAATATTTTTCGATCTCTCTTGATGAAACTACTGATGTCACATCACATGCTCAGTTGGCCATTATTGGTCGATATTCTGATGGTCTCACAATGAGAGAAGAGTTGATAAAGTTAGTGTCAACAAGTAAATCAGGAAGTGAAATATGTAAGGTTGTTATACAAACATTTCATGACCTAAGCATTGATATCTCTAAAGTTGTGTCAGTGACGACAGATGGGGCACCAAATATGGTGGGGGGAAAGTCAGATTTGTCAAATTGTTTACAGAAGCTATTGGACATCCGATTGTGCCCTTTCATTGTATTATCCATCAGGAGGCTTTATGTGCCAAGGCAGGATTCACCGACTTAAATGACTTAATGTCAGTTGTTACAAAAATAGTTAATTTAATAGCTGCTCGCCCCCTTCACAAGCAAGAATTTTCAGCACTTTTACTGGAGGTTGATTCCACCTACAGTGGACTGCTGATGTACAATAATGTAAGATGGCTGAGCCAAGACAAAGTTCTTGAGCGCTTTGTGGAGTGCTTTGAAGAAATTAAGGTATTTCTTGACGATAAGGATCTGGGAAACTTTCCTCAGCTTAATGATGATAAGTGGGTCAACACCCTGATGTTTTTTACAGACCTCTGTTCACATTAATGAACTGAACTTAAAGTTACAAGGTTTTGGCAAAAGTATTGACGTTATGTTTGGATACATAAAAGCTTTTGAAAGTAAAGTTAAAATTTTCAAGCGAGATGTAGAAACTAAAACTTATAAGTATTTTCCTCGAGTAACAAAGTATTTTGAGAAGTCCAGTGCAGCTGTACAAAATGAAATGGAAGTCTTG
Organism: Eptesicus fuscus; assembly: GCF_027574615.1. Classification (NCBI taxonomy): domain Eukaryota; kingdom Metazoa; phylum Chordata; class Mammalia; order Chiroptera; family Vespertilionidae; genus Eptesicus; species Eptesicus fuscus. The sequence continues at coordinate 4,297,165 of NC_072489.1, read as the reverse complement.
CATATGAAGTACCAGCATGTTTCAGACTCGTTACTTGACCAGTTTAGTGATAGATTTAGTCAATTTAGAAGTCTAGAACAGACCATGAAAATAATTAAGTATCCTGATGTAGTAGTCTACAGTAGTTTGGAATTAAGTGGTTTCCAATGGATGCAAATGGATGATTTGGAGATGCAACTTGCAGAATTTCAAGACAGTGTCTGGGCTCAGGTGTTTGTCAACTTGAGGTCAAAGCTTGAGAATCTGGAAAGGTGCCGCTTGGAGAATCAAGAGGAGTGCCACTACGAACAGGAAATTTGGAGTGCCTGGAACCGACTACCAGACACTTTTAGCACCCTGAAAAATATAGCAATGGCTTTACTCACAATTTTTCCCTCTACATACTTTTGTGAGGCCTTATTCTCTGCGTTAAATAATATCAAAACCAACAAAAGAAACAGATTGACAGATGAAGTTAGTAGCGCTTGCTTGGGCCTGAAGTGTACAAAATACCAACCTTCAATTGAAGATTTAGCCAATGAAAGTCAGCAACAAAAAAGTCACTAATAGGCAGGTTAGTTAAAGAATTCTCCCTCCCCCTCACTTATCTTAGTTCACGGCACCCCACACAAGCTAAATAATATCAAGACCAACAAAAGAAACCGACTGACGGATGAACAAAGAAGTCACTAAGCAGGTAAGTTAAATATTTAGTTTTTGGTTTATTAAATACAATTATATATAACAATTATACATTTATGTTATTTAAACTATAAATATCGCGAAAAAATGTTTTTTCCTCAAAGTGACACACTACCCGAGTTATGCTCAGTTTTTTGGCGAAGTTTGACACACCAAGCTCAAAAGGTTGCCCATCACTGGTATAGACCCACAGGTTGAGAACCGCTAGCAGGGTCGCCTAAGACCATCGGAAAACACAAATATTTACATTACGATTCATTAACAGTAGCAAAATTACAGTTATGAAGTAGCAATGAAAATAATTTTATGGTTGGGGTCACCACAACATGAGGAACTGTATTAAAGGGCCGCGGCATCAGAAAGGTTGAGAACCACTGCTCTATATGAATCAGCTCCTCTCTGGCTCAAAGATTGCACTTTCCCTTTCAAACAAAGACTCTGGACTGTGTTTACCCAGCTGGAGCTGGAACACCGAAGATGTCTGCAGGGGCAGAGCCAAGCAGGCCAGAGCATGGCAGGCCAGAGCAGGGCCCATCAGAGCATGGCAGGCCAGTGCAGGGCAGGGCAGTGCAGGGCAGGGCAGGGCAGGCCAGTGCAGGGCAGGGCAGGGCAGGCCAGAGCAGGGCCCATCAGAGCAGGGCAGGCCAGCGCAGGGCAGGGCAGGGCAGGGCAGGCCAGTGCAGGGCAGGGCAGCGCCTGGGCCTGGGCCCAGGGCCACCTCACAGCCACGCTGTGCTGCTTCATCATGGAGCTGGGATGCTATTGAGCTGTTCCACAGCAGGGCCATGGGTATCACTACTGAGTTGTTTGCACTTAAAAAGATTTTCTTCTTCACCATACCCCAAACTGGTGATTTCTGTCGGCATTGAACTGGCATATGGCGAAGTGCACTGTTTAGCCCATTGTGAATGTTTGAAGTGTAAACAAGCACAAAATATGACCACTCCCACTGCAACTGGAGAAGTCCCTGGCTGGCAGAGGGAGGGGGAGGGCCATGGGAACTGGAAATAGGAATTAAATGTGACTTTAGGCCTTTCGGGATGTTTGCACATGCGGTCAAAAGCAAATATACTGTAAAAGGGGTTACTGTAAAGTATATGGGGTTTGGGCTGCAGGGAGCGGAAGCTGCTTTTTAATTGTAGTTATGTTTTGTTTTGTTTTACTTACAAAATTATACCTGCACATGCAAGCAAAATTCAGTGTTTAATAAGAACATAAAACGTACCTTCCCTTTTGGCTATGGTCAGTTTTGTTTGTTTGTTTGTTTGTTTGTTTTTGTTTGTTTTTGCCAAATAATCACTAAGAGTGAGTGCTTTTAGATCTTCTGGTGGTTACCATTACAACTTTAATACTTCTGTTTTAGGATTAATTTGAGACAGTATCTTTAGACCTTCAGACATGGAAAAAAAATTATTACTTACACTATTTTTTCTTTCTCTCCCATACTCCTTCCTGATTTCTAATTATATTGTATTTTATTCTTCTAAATGTTGCCTTTCCAACTTTGCTCATGTCATTTTTATGTTTGCTTCTAGTAATTGTTTTATGACTTTAAATAACATAGTCACTCAACTATGTGCTAAATTAGGATAAGTGTGCTGCTATGAAAGATGAGGAGAGTGGCGGACTTCCTTCTCCTTCCTCTCCCTGCTTTTGTTTTTTATATTATTGTTTGCCACCATCATGGTTTTAAAACATTTTGTTTGCAAACTGAAAGTCTCTTACTTAGGCAAGTCAATAGCATGACTATCAAAACCAGAAAACTAATAAATGGCATTGACAACATTGTAGTTTCTAAGAAAATATTCACTGTTGAACCAAGAAACCTGGTGACCCAGAGAGAAGAAAAATACTTCTGTGTCACTAAAACTTTAAAATTAAATTATGTACATTTATCATTAAATAAATTATATTAAAACTAGAGGCCCGGTGTATGAAATTCGTGCGGGGAGGATGTCACTCAGCCCAGCCTGCACCCTCTCCAATCTGGGATCCCTTGAGGGATGTCCGACTGCCTGTTTCGGCCTGATCCCACCGGGACTCACAATCCAGGACTATTGGCTCCCAACTGCTTACCTGCCTGCCTACCTAATTGTCCCTAACCCAGTGGTTGGCAAACCACAGCTCGCGAGCCACATGCAGCTCTTTGGCCCCTTGAGTGTGGCTCTTCCACAAAATACCACATACCCTAATTAAGTTAATAACAATGTACCTACCTATATAATTTAAGTTTAAAAAATTTGGCTCTCAAAAGAAATTTCAATTGTTGTACTGTTGATATTTGGCTCTGTTGACTGAGTTTGCCAACCACTGCCCTAACCACTTCTGCCTGCCAGCCTGATCACCCCCTAACCACTCCCCTGCCAGCCTGATCGATGCCTAACTGCTCCCCTGCTGGCCCAATTGGCCCTAACTGCCCTCCCCTGCTGGCCTGGTCACACCTAACTGCCCTCCCCTGCTGGCCTGATCGCCCCTAACTGCCCTCCCCTGCAGGTCTGGTCGCCCCCAACTGCCCTCCTCTGCCGGCCTGGTCATCCCTAACTTCCCTCCCCTGCTGGCCTGATCACCCCCAACTGCCCTCCTTGTAGGCCTGGTCCCTCCCAACTGCCCGCCCCTGCCGGCCATCTTGTGACAGCCATCTTGTGTCTACATGGGGGCAGCTATCTTTGACCACATGGGGGCGGCCATCTTGTGTGTTGGAGTGATGGCCAATTTGCATATTACCTCTTTATTATATAGGACAAGGTAATAAACACTGAAAATTACTCATTGTTTTGTTACACTTATTCATGTTCTCAAGGTCACGAAGGCCTCCTGTGTCTGTGGTGGACACACTGGACAATAGTGTGCTTCTGCTCATCTCCCCACTCTGCATTTAGTGACAGCGTGGGCGTGGGTGTGGGCATGGGCATGGGCGTGGAAGAAGTTTGCAATTGGCCATGTTAAAATTGGTGGGAGAATTTACACCACGGAAAATGGAAAATGCTACAAAAGAGGCTTGATTGATTGTTTTGTTGATTAGACGTAAGAAGTTGTGGAGAAACTGTTTATGGTGTAAATTTAAACTGTGATGTGTCTATGGCCATTACATTGTGAATAGCACAAAAATTTGAGGAAATATTTTTCTAGTGTTTGAAAATGATAATCCAATTCAACAAAATCACTCACACCAAAAAAAATGAGTCACATTCTGACATCCATGGCATGAAAGTTGGAAATGGTTTCAGTTGAGTGAGTATTATCTGTTTGAGGATGAGAATCAGTAGATTATACTTAGATTTAATGGCTATAAATGACCGGGTAAAGCTCTGTGGGTCAGGATGCATCCCCATTTGTCAAAGGTTAAAGCGTTGGCCGTAGATTCAAGAGTTTGGCTGAAGGTAAGAAAAACATTCTCCGAGAGTCAGTTGCTTCATGGAATTTACAATAGAGAATGTATTTTATTATTTGTAAATCATGTGCTATATACCTTGTGAGTGAGATTTACAATAAACTTATAAGGAAGGGGGGAGGACTCCCGCACACCCCATCTCAGAGGCAGGCTGTACCTGCATGCACATTACATAAGGAATTAGGAGAAAATGGGAGAAACGTCTCCTTCTCCCTGGTCCCAGGGCCAGCGAGGTCCCAGGGCTGTAAGGCTCACTAGGTGGATAATTAGGACTCATGGTCAAGGACGTTGAAGAAAAGCTGGGAAAGTCCTCTGAGCTTTCTCTCTCTCTCTCTCTCTCTCTCTCTCTCTCTCTCTCTCTCTCTCTCACACACACACACACACACACACACACACACACACACCTGATTCCTCCCCCCACCTCATGGGGACAGTGGTGAGACTCAAGACCAGGCATCCTCAAACTACAGCCCGCGGGCCACATGCGGGTGTTTTTGCCGTTTTGTTTTGTTTTTTTACTTCAAAATAAGATATGTGCAGTGTGCATAGGAATTTGTTCATGGTTTTTTTAAAACTATAGTCCGGCCCTCCAACGTCTGAGGGACAGTGAACTGGCCCCTGTTTAAAAAGTTTGAGGGCCCCTGCTCAAGACCATAGCATGGCTACAGACCTGTGGCAATATTTGCTCCTCAAGAGAGGTGTCCCCATCTCCACCACCAATTACCAACAGAGCCATTGCTGAAACAGCCCATGGTCACCCACTGCCAGGCTGACCCAGAGGCCCTGGGACTGTCAGCACAGGAGCCACGGTGAGGCCACGGCAGGAGCAGGGAGGTGAGGCCACGGCAGGGGCAGGGAGGTGAGGCCATGGCAGGGGCAGGGAGGTGAGGCCACGGCAGGGGCAGGGAGGTGAGGCCACGGCAGGAGCAGGGAGGTGAGGCCACGGCAGGGGCAGGGAGGTGAGGCCACCACAGGGCAGGGAGGTGAGGCCACTTCTCCTTTCTGCCACACCCGCTGAGGGACCAGCCGGGGAGCACATCTGAATTCTCTAACCTCAGCCACAGGTTCACTTCAAGTTTTGAGGGAAAATGCACGGGCAGTTTTGCTCTAACTCATGATGGCTGCTCCTTTGCAGAAGTATCTCTCGGTGCTTCCGGAGACTAAGCAATGTGGGAATAGCCGCTCTAAATGTGGGCAGATGTGCTTTCACCCACAGAGATTGATTGCCTTTTTGCTCCAGATATTTCTTGTAGTAAACCCTAAACTGAGAGTATTTATTTACCCTTCTGTGACTCTCTCTGAAGAAAGTGAGCCAGGGGCTGGATGAAAAAGGCGAAGGGATTTGGAAGTACAAATTGGGCCTTGGCCAGTGTGGCTCAGTTGGCTGGGCACTGTCCCATGCACCAGGAGGTTGAAAGTTTGATTCTCTGTCAAGGGCACATGCTCCGGGTTGTGGGCTCGATCCCTGTAGGGGGTGTGCAGGGGCAGCCGATCGATGTTGCACTCTCACATCAATGTTTCTTTCTCTCCCTCTCCCTTCCTCTCTCTTTAAAAATCAATAAATTATTCTTTTTAAAAAAAGAAGTATAAATTAGTAGTTATAAAAGAGTCATGGGGATGTGAAGTACAGTACAACATAGGGAATACAGTCAATAATATAGTAATAATTATATATGGTGCCAGGTGGGTACTAGAATTAATTATTGGGGTGATCATTTCATAAATTATATATCTGTCTAATCACTATGTTGCACACCTGAAACCAATCTATGTATATAAAAGCCTAAGCGACCATCACAACTGAAACAACTGAACGAACAACCGAACAGGCTGTGTGGGGCAACCAGGCTGGCAGGGGGGTTAGTGAGGGACGACCAAATGACTGAGCAGAGGGCTGCATGGGCAACCAGGACAGCAGGGTGGGGGGCAGTTAGGGGCAATCAGACCAGCAGGCAGAGGCAGTTAGGGGTGATCAGGCTGGCAGGGGGGGAAGTTAGGGGCAACCAGGCCAGCGGGGGGTAGGGGGGGAGGGATAGTTAGGGGTGACCAGGTCGAGAGGGGAAGGGCAGTTAGGAGCAATCAGGCTGGCAGAGGGGGACAGTTAGGGGCAATCAGGCAGGCAGGCAGGTGAGTGGTTAGGAGCCAGTGGTCCAGGATTGTGAGAGGGATGTCCAACTGCCAGTTTAGGCCAGGATTGGGCCTAAACCATCAGTTGGACATCCCCCGAGAGGTCCCGGATTGGAGAGGATGCAGGCTGGGCTGAGGGGACCCTCCCCCTCCCATGCACAAATTTCATGCACCGGGCCTTTAGTATAAAATAATACAGAATGTCAACTGTAACTCAAAACATTTTAGAATAAAATGACCCAATAATCACAAAAGGCTTTTTATATATCTGCCCAAATTCTTTTTTAGATAATGGAATGGGGGCAGAGGACAGAAATAAATGCAAAAGCAAAACTCATTGTGGAAAGGTGCCCTTTGAATGCTAGAAGTAATATGAGGTGTTCAATTTTGAGTGACTTTAAAATAAAATATTATACAGCTATTGCTATGCCATTGCAGATGTCATGTTTAATACTGGAAGGGTTTATAGTTATGTAAAGAGCAGCTGAGCAGCAGCATGGCTTTGAGTCCTGCTTCTGTCCCTCAGCAACTGCCTGACCGTGGGCAAGTCTCTAGGTCCTTAAGCCTCAGTGTTCTCAGCGGTACAACAGGACAGAGCAATACCCTTCTTCGTGGTGGAAGAAAGCGATGAGATGATTTGCAGCGCCTGGCAGGTGGTCTCTGTCATCGTCTGTAACCAACATCTTTACTGCATCTGTGAGGAAATCCATCCACGTAAAATCCTGGAGAGAAATGGCATACCCTGGTTGTTGCTGTGCAGAGGAACCGGGGACATGTCTCACCCTGGGTGTCTTTCCGGACTAGGCTTTCTCCCCTCTGCTCACGACAGCACCTCCACTTTCCCTGCTGCTAGTCCATGAGGCAAACCATTCTGTCAGCATTGCCTCCTGGCACTGGGAGCTCGAGTCAAGGACCCGTTCATGTTTCTTTCTGTAGTCCCAGCCCCAGGCAGGGAACCTGGCAAACAGTAGGTACTCAATCAAACATTTGACGGTCAAAGTTGTCCATGTTTTATTGGAGAGGGTTGCAGCTATCTGCTGCTGGATAACACAATACAGTGGCTTAAATACAGCTTATTGCTTCTCCTGATTCGGTGGGGCAGTAAGCAGGCAGGGCCAGGCAGGGCCAGGCAGGGCCAGGCCGGGCCGGGCAGGGCGGTACCTCCACTCCTCATAGTGCACTGAGGCTGCCAGCTGCATTCGCTGCAGGGCCAAAAGGGGCTGGAAGATGCGCACAGGGTTTTACTTCCACGACTGGTATTGGGGCTCTGATGTCTCTGTCCCTGCTTGGCCTCCTATCACTCCTTAGCCTGGCAGGAGCCTCTACAGCATGGCATTGACTTCTTAGGGCAAGCATGTCAAACTCAAAGGCTAACAGGGTCCAAATAAATGAGGCATGTGGCCCGTGGGCTGCGAGTTTGACATGCTTGTCTTAGGGGCTTGGTGCAGAAATGTCAGCATCGTCTCCACGTCATGGGAAGAGGGGCATGTGCACATGGAAGGGAGGAGTTTGAAGGGCCATCTTTGCAGCATCTGATGATGAAGAGAAAAAAGAGGAAAACATTTTTTCAAGGAGCACTAGTTTAAGCTGGTCTGGAGAAGCACTAGTTACGATTTTCCTGCTTCTTTGCCGAGTGGCATTGAGAACCCAGCGTTACTGCAGCTGCAGCTCCCGCCCCAGGAGCAGCAAGCCCGGAAGTCTCCCTGCAGGGAGGCTGTGCTCTGCTTCACGGGAGTGACCACAGGGTTCGGCACCCAGGGGGCCCTCAGAGAACCGTGCCAGCTTGCTACCCCCAAGGCCCCTGAGCCCCAGCACCTGTGTGCTATGTCCTGTGGGGGACACTGATGTCATCAGGGCAGCCTCCAGGTCCTGTGACAGCCCGTTCTCTGCTGGAGGAGCAGTGACCCTGACAACACACTGCCATAGAGACAGGCACAGGAGTGCCCACATGAGCACTGACAGAAAATGCTAATGTCCAGAAAGCAGGGGGGCCCTGTCTTGAGCCCCATGCTTTGAGGGCCCACAATAACACAGACACACAGAACTACGTCTGTTAAAGAAGACACGGTGCTCTGTCCCTTGAGATTTGCAGTTAGCAGCCAGGAGGCCATTGCACCTGCTCCCTTAGCCCCGCTCCCTGCTCCTAGAGCCAGGATCCAGAGCCCCTGCCCTACCCCACCATAGTCTTCCACCAGCTTTCAGCTGCCTCTCCCAAGCACCGGCGCCTCACAGCTCCCTCTCTCTATCACACGTCAGTTCCCAAAGGAGATCATGGTAACAAAAAGAAACGTCCAGCCTAAAATGCTTATTACAGAGGGAAGATTCTAAGTGGAGACATCAGAGGAATGGTGGTGGGAGAGATCCCCTTGGTGTCTCCCCCTGCCATAGAGACAAGAAGTTAATCAACTATAACTTTACAAAGAATTCCCTACTCAACACAGAGACACGCCTGAGAGACCCATGCATTAAAGCATCTAAGGATGGGCACCTGGGAATAAACAGGGAGGCGAGAAGAGAGGAGAGCTCAGACAGCCAGAGACGCAGCCATGCAGCCAGAAGGAACAGAGAGTTGCGATGCGCAGTCCAGCAGGGCAAGCAGGACAAACAGCAATTGAGCCAGCAGAGATGCCTGAGCAAGGACATAGCAAAAGGGTTCTGCTGCGCAGCTGTCCACTGTCAGGTGGTGGTGTTTCAGACAAAGAAACAACCACAGAGCCCTGCCACCCCTTGGACTCACAAAACACACCTTCCATTGCTCTTAGTGTGGGGTCAAGGAGCACATTATCTGAAACCGAGAGCTATTGCAGTAGAATTACTGTTTTCCTCCATGGGCACTTGGGAGGGAGGGGGCCCCAAGGGGTCCAGGGTCGCCATTACAGTGAGGGCAAAACAAATCCCATCCCCAAGCAGCACAACTATAGTGTCTTATGGGAGCCGTGGAGGTCAAGTCTGGGAGATCACTAGGTAAAAATCTTGTGACTCAGTGCCATCTACTGGAAAATAGTAGAAAGACCTCTTTAGAGAAAACTGCTAGAGAAGGGCCAATAATGTATACATACATATATGCCTAGACAAGAGGAGGCCAGCAAATACAATGAATAACCATGGTAATGAGGAATCTCAGAAAAAAAATGAAAAATCTGCAGAAAGCAAGCTGGAACACATGGAATATGTGATATAAATGATGCAGCTTTCAAGACTGCAGTTCTGAGAATACTCAACGAGATGCAAGAAAATACAAACAGGCAATTCAATGCACTCAGAAAACAAATTAATGAACAAAACAAGTACTTTACCAATAAGACTGAAACTTTAAAAAAGAACCAACCAGAAATCCTAGAAATGAAACATACAATAAGATTAGGAGTGAACTACTGAGCATAGAAAACAGAGCAAACCAGATGGAGGAAAGAATTAATGATATTGAATATAGGAATCTAGAAATGACACAGAGGGAATAAGAGAGAGGCCTGAGCAAAATAAAAATGAAAGAACTATATGACTCCATAAGAAAAAGCGATACTAAAACAATAGGCATACCAGAAGAAGAGGGGGAGCAGGGAATGGAGAACCCATTCAAACAAAGAGCAGATGAGAACTTCCCAAACTTATGGAAAGAGCTAGATCTTTGTATCCAAGAAGCAAACAGAACACCTAGTTTCCTCAGTCCAAAGAGGCTCTCTCCAAGGCACATTATATTAAAACTGTCAAAAATTAATGACAAAGGAAAAATTCTCAAAGCTGACATGGAAGAGAAGGAAGTGACCTACAAAGGAAAACCCATTAGAATATCATCTGACTTCTCAGCAGAAACTCTACAAGCCAGAGAGAGTGGAACCAAATATATTCAAATGACTGAAAAAGATAAATTATCAGCCAAGAATAATTTATCCAGCAAAATTATCCTTTAAATATGAAAGAGAAATAAAGACTTTCCCAGACATAAGAAGCTGAGGGATTTTATCACCAGAAAACCTCCGTTGCAAGAAATATTCAAGGGGGTTATTCTACCTGAAACAAAGAACAAAAGGTCACAACACTATGAGTAAGATTACCAAAAAACTTACAGCACGAACAGGGATAATTTGTGACAACAAGAACATAAAAGAGGAGTGGGTATAGATTTGAACTGGCAAAGGAAGATGGAGATCAGATGCACTCAAAAGAAAAAAAAGTACAGTATATATGCAACTTTATTTGTTATAAACCTAATGAAAACCACACACACAAATCCCCAAACTAAGACACAAAGCTTAAAAAAAGAGGAAAGAAATATGGAATACCACCAAACAGAAACAATAGACAGAAATACAAAGGAAAAGAACCAATGGAGGCACAGAGCTACCGGAAAACAAAAGATGAAATGCTATAGGAAATCCTCATACATCAATAATTACCCTAAGTAAATGGTCTGAATTCACCAATAAAGAGGCACAGAGGAGCAGAGTGGATCAAAAACCAAAACCCAACCATATGCTGTCTTCAAGAGACACATCTAAGCTGCAAAGACAAAGGTAGATTCAAAGTAAAAGGGTGTAAAATGATTCTCCAGATAAAAAACATCCACAGAAAAGCAGGTGTAGCCATACTTACGTCTGACATATTTCAAGATAACAAGAGACAAAGATGGACATTTTACAATGATAAAGGTGACACTATATCAAGAAGACATAACATGTCTTAATTTATATGGACCTAACCAGGGAGCACTGAAATATATAAAGCAACTACTCACAGAAGTAAAGGGAGAAACAGATCAAAACATAGCCCTAGATAGATCATCCAAACAGAAAATCAATAAGGAAACATCAACCTTAAATGACACACTAGACCAAATGGACATAATTGACACTTAAAGAACCTTTCATTCGAGGACATCAGATTATACATTCTTCTCCGGTGCACATGGAACATTCTCAAGAATAGACCATATGCTGGGTCACAAAACTAGCATCAACAAATTCAAGAAGATTGAAATTATACCAAGCATATTCTTTGACCACGATGCCTTGATATTAGAAAGCAACTGCAAAAAGGAAATAAACCCACAAATAGGGGGAGATTAAACAATATACTACTAAACAATGACTGAGTCAAATAATAAATAAAAGATGAGATCAAAAGATATATAAAGCCCAGCTGGTGTGGCTCAGTGACTGAGTGTCGATCCATGAATTAAGAGGTCACTGGTTCAATTCCTGGTCAGGGCACATGCCCGGGTTGCAGGCTCAGTCCCCAGTAGGGGGCATGCAGGAGGCAATTGATATATGTTTCTCTCTCATTGGTGTTTTTATATCTCTATACTCTCCTCCTCTCTCTAAAATCAATAAAATAAAATATTTTTAAAAAGATATAGATAGATAGCCAGGCTCAGTGAAATCAATAAAAATACATATTTTTAAAAGGTATGTAAGGGGACAAATGAAAATGAAATTGCAATGTAACAAAAGCAGTAATAAGAAGAAAGTTTATGTCATTGCAGGCCTATCTCAAGAAACAAGAGAAATCCCAAGTAAACAACCTAACATTAAATCTTAAAAAAAAAAAAAAAAAAATAGAAGAAGAACAAAGGCAACTCAAAGACATTAGAAGAAAGAAAATACTAAAAATCAGAGCAGAATTGAATGAAATAGAGAACAAAGAGACTATACAAAAAAGTAATAAAACAAAGAGCTGGTTCTTTGAAAAGGTTAATAAAATTGACAAACCCCTGGCTAGACTCACTAAGGGAAAAAGGGAAAAGACCCACATAAACAAAATCAGAAAGAGGAAAAGTCACCACAGATATACAAAGGTTCATACTAGAATATTATGAAAGACTATATGCCACCAAATTCAATAACTAGAAGAAATGGATAAGCTCCTAGAAATATATAACCTTTCTAGACTAAATTATGAAGAATTGGAAACTCTAAATAGATTGATCAGCAGTGAGAAAATTGAAACAACCATCAAAAACCTCCCCAAAAATAAAAGTTCAGGACCAGATGGCTTCATCAAGTGAATTATATCAAACATTCAAAGATTTAAAAGTTATCCTCCTCAAACTCTTCCAAAAAATTAGGAAGAGGCAATACTTCCTAACACATTTGATGAGGCCAATGTAACCCTGATACCAAAACCTGGCAAGGATAACATAAAAAAAGAAAACTATAGACCAATATCTCTGAGGAACACAGATGCAAAAATCCTAAACAAAATACTAGCAAATTGAATGCAATACATTAAAAAAATAAATGCATCATGATCAAGTGGGGTTAATTTCAGCGACACAAGGATGGTTCAAGATATGCAAACCAAGCAATGTAATACACCACACTAACAAAATAAAGTTTAAAAATCATATGATCTTGCCTGGCTGGTGTGGTTCAGTGGTTGAGCATTGACCCATGAACCAGGAGGTCACAGTTCTATTCCTGGTTAGGGCACACGCTTGGGTTAAGGGCTCGATCCCCAGAGGGCGTGAAGGACACTGCCAATCAGTGATTCTCTCTCATCATTGATGTTTATATCTCTCTCCCCTTCTCCCTTCCTCTCTCTGATATCAATAAAAACATTTTAAAAGTCATATTATCTTATCAATAGACACAGAAAAGCATTTGATAAGATACAACATCCATTTATGATTAAAACACTGAATAAAATGGGTATAGAAGGAAAGTACCTCAACATAATAAAGGCTATATATGACAAATCCTCAGCCAATATCACACTCAATGGTGAATAACTGAAAGCTTTTCCTCTAAAATCAGGAATGAGCAAGGCAAGGATGCCAACTCTCACCACTCTTATTCAGCACAGTACTGGAAGTCCTAGCCAGAGCAAGCAGGCAAGAGAAACAGAAGGCATCAAAATTGTGAAGGAAGAAGTAAAATTGTCACTTTTTGCAGATGACATGATTCTGTATATTGAAACCCCTAAGCACTCCACCAAAAAAAAAAACTATTAGAAACAAACAAATACAGCAAAGTTGCAGGATACAAAATCAATGTGCAAAAATCTACTGCTTTCTTATCCTATATAATAAAAGGCTAATATGCAAATTGACCAAACGGTGGAACGACCAGTTGCTATGACGGGCATTGACCACCAGGGGGCAGACGCTCAATGCAGGAGCTGCCCCCTGATGGTCAGTGTGCTACCATAGGGGGAGCGCCACTCAGCCAGAAACCCAGGCTCACAGCTGGCGAGTGCAGTGGCGATGGTTGGATGTCTGACTGCTGGCTTAGGCCTACTCCTCCTGGGGAGTGGGCCTAAGCCATCAGTCAGACATCCCCCTAGGGCTCCTGGACTGCTAGGGCGCAGGCCAGGCTGAAGGACCCCCCTGCCCCCAAGTGCACGAATTACATGCACTGGGCCTCTAGTATACTAATAATGAGCCTGAAGAAAAAAAAAAAAAAGGGAAAAAAATTACTTTTGCAATTGCAACCAAAAGAATAAAATACCAAGAAATAAACTTAACAAAAGATGTGAAGGACCTATATACTGAAAACTACAAAGCACTATTAAAAGAAATTGAAAAAGACACAATGAAATTGAAAGTTATTTGTAGGGAGCAGCTATAGGGTTAAGCCTCGAACTGACCTGTGGCAGGGCCACAAACAAGTCCCAGCTTGGAGGGCAGAGCCCTCCTAGCCTAATTAAGCTTGACCTTATAGCCCTCCCTTGCTCCTTCCTAGGTAGCTAATGGGCTGTGGGAGGTGCAGCAAGTGCTGCCAAAACAAGTGAAACTCACAAGAACATTGTAAACATGTTGACCACTTCCCTTGTTTTGCTTTGTGTGCTCTGACTATAAAATAAAGCTTTGGCTTGCAGGCTGGGTCTCTCTGTGTCCTCATCCAGGCTCAGGAGATCCACCGAGCCCCAGCTCTATTCTCTTGTCTGTCTTCTTTAATCTTTCACTGCCCCTCCTCAGGTTCACCCCTCGCCGTGCTGGACGTGGCACAGTTATTCTGTGTTCATGGATTGGAAGAATAAACATAGTTAAAATGGCCATATTACCCAAAGCAATATATAGATTTAATGCAATTCCCATCAAAATTTCAATGTCATTTTTTAAAGAAATAGAACAACAACAAAAAAACAACAACAACACATCAGATTTGTATGGAATGGCAAAAGACCCTGAATAGCCAAAGCAATCATAATAAAAAAGAACAAAGTTGGAAGTATAACACAACCTGACTTCAAATTGTACTACAGAGCTACAATTATCAAAACAGCGTGGTATTGGCAGAAAAACAGACAAACAGGCCAATGGAACAGAACTGAAAACCCATAAATAAAACCACTTGTATGTGGGCAAATAATTTTTGACAAAGGATCCAAAAACACACAATGGAGAAAAGAAAGCCTCTTCAATAAATTGTGCTGGGAAAATTGGAAAGCCACATGAAAAAGAATGAAGCAAGATTATAGTTTTTCCCCCTGTACAAAAATTAATTCAAAATGGATTAAAGAACAAATATGAGACCTGAAACAATAAATTACATAGAAGAAAACATGCGCACTAAACTTATGGACCTTGGTGGTTGAGAAGATTTTGTGATTTGACCCCAAAGGCAAGGGAAATAAAGGCAAAAGTAAATAAATGGGATTACATCAAACTAAAAAGCTGCACAGCAAAAGAAATTGACAACAGAACAATAAGGCAACCAACCAAATGGGAGATGATATTTGTAAACAACAGCTCTGACAAGGGGTTAATATCCAAAATATAGAGATAACTCATACAACTCAACACCAAACAATCAAACAATCCAATTAAAAAAATGGGCAGAGGACCTGAACAGACACCTCTCCTGAGAAAACATACCACCGGCTAACAATATGAAAAGGTGTTCAACTTCACTAGCTATTAGAGCGATGCAAATCAAAACTACAATGAGACATCACCTCACACCTGTTAGAATGGCTATTATCAACCAGACAAGTAATAAGTGTTGGAGAAAAAGGAACCCTCATTCACTGCTGGTGGGAATGTAGACTGGTACAGCCACTGGTTCCTCAGAAGATTAACAATAGAGCTACCATATGACCCAGCAATCCCTCTTATGGTTATCTACCCGAAAAACACAAAAACATTTATTCACAAAGATATAGTCCCAGCGCTGTCTCTTCTTGGCCGTGTGCTCTTGAGCAACTCACTCTTCCCCTCTGAGCCAGTTTTCTTGTCTGCAAAATGGGGACAACCTCACTCACCTCATAAAGTCATTGTGCACACAGAGTAGGTGGAAGCTCAGATTACTAAAACGATGCACCCCAAGAAACACAGAATTCAAAAACAGCCACCAACTTGTGATGGTTAGGTCCTGCCTTCTGCTTGCAGATCTGGGGCCAATTGCTGCTTGAGGCCCTTTGTGTAAACTTACAACGTTCTATCCCTGCCCCTCTCAGGTACCAATCAGGATTCCATGAGAGCCTTCTGATCAGGAGATGATCGCAGCCCGGAGCCAGGCAGAACCTCCATTCTGCACCCCAAACCTGGCCCCCCAGGAGAGAGGATGCGAGTCCAGGCCACTGGCCACCAGAGACAAAGTGTTCCCCCAGCCTGGCCAGGAACCCACACTACACTGACATGGTGGGGCTTCCAGGGCACCGGACCCATGCTTCCTTCTCCAGGTGTGGGAACGGGGTCCTTGGGAGGGAAGGGACTTGTCCAGGGCACCAAGGAAGCTGGTGGCAGAGCTGGGACCAGGCCCCAACTGGAGCCCCGCCCAGAGGCTGGAGCGCTGCCTCCCCAGACGCCTTGCTGGTGCGCTTTCCTGCCTGAGGCCCTCCCAATGGAAGCAGCCAACCATTTCCTCAAAAGCCCAGATGTTCCGGTGAAAACATCTGGAGAGCACATATTACACCTAGGTTAGGTTAAACGGTGAACAAAAGGGATTTTAACCTGAAGGCTTGGGGGGCGGATATACACCCTCCCCTGAAATAGTCATCAGAACGTGTGGGTCTGAAGATTTTGTTGGAAAGAGGGTCTAGACAGGTCCCCACAGGGTCTCTACGAGGGCTCAGCTGAAAAGTTCTGGGCCTTTCGGAGGGATTCCATGTATCCTGTGTGTCTCCTTATCCAGAAAGGCCAGGATGTGCAACCAGCCCTAGAGTCATTCTTGGAACAACAGGGGACATTCCACAGACACACAGACACACACCTACATACACACAGGAACACATATATACACACAGACATACACCTACATACACAGACACACAGAGATACACACATACAGACACACACAGACACACACCTACATACACAGACACACAGATACTCACATACAGACACATCTACATACACACAGGTACACATATATACACACAGACATACACCTACATACACAGATACACAGAGATACACACATACAGACACACACCTACATACACAGACACACAGACACATACAGACACACCTACATACACACAGGCACACATATATACACACAGACATACACCTACATACACAGACACACAGATACATACAGACACACAGACACACCTACATACACACAGGCACACATATATATACACAGACATACACCTACACACAGAGACACTGAGAGACTCACATACAGACACACAGACACACAGACACATACCTATATACACACAGGCAGACATAGGCATGCACAGACATACACAGAAACACAGAGACACACATATACAGACACATACCTAGAGACACACAGGCACACATATGTATACACAGACACACATATGCATACACAGACATACACAGACACACAGACAGACACACCTACACAGACACATAACTACAGGCACAGACTACACATCGAAACCTGTGCAGACAACAAACAGGAAGTGAGAGGCTCCCTGCCGCCCCGACAGCTGCCCGGGGAATGGAGCCTGAACCTCAGTGCACTAAGAACAGAGCAAAGCCAAGTGGAGCAGAATGAAACAAGCAATGAGGTAATGGCAGACACAGCAAATGGAACGCTGGAACCATTGAGATTTGCCGCGGTCGAGGCTGAAGTAAAAAGCCAGAGGAAGGCTGAGCGGCAGGGCGGCGGGGTCGTCCTATGGGTTCACGAGGAGAGAGAAACAGCAGGCGGGCACCGTGTGCTGGACGGGCCAGCAAAGTTGAAAATTTGAAATAAATCTTTTGGAAAAATATAAACAATAAACTGGTTGGTATGGTAATTATCAAAAAAAATTGTTCTTTTAATCAAAACACATAATGCATTTGATAAAATTCCACATCCTTTCGTGTGAAAGGAAAAACTTAACCTAGAATGAGAAAAGACATTCCCTAATCTGAAAAAGGATGTCTGGCAGAAACCCCCTACAAGCATC
Organism: Eptesicus fuscus; assembly: GCF_027574615.1. Lineage (NCBI taxonomy): Eukaryota > Metazoa > Chordata > Mammalia > Chiroptera > Vespertilionidae > Eptesicus > Eptesicus fuscus. Next base: position 4,279,656 of record NC_072489.1, on the reverse strand, counting down.
ATCGTGTTAAAAATAGCACATGGATGCTTTCCCCAGGACGGTCAGAGGCCAGCGAGTGCAGCCGCTCTCCCTGCCGCTCAGCGTCCTGCTGCAGGGCCGGCCGCAGCTGGGAGCCTGAACCTGCTGCTTCTAAGTCGGGCCGTTTCCACAACTCGGGGGCGTGTGAGTCCAGTGAGATGCTTGGGGAGTGGCCCACACACTGTGATCATCCCTAACTGTTCCTGGTTATGGTCTATTCCAGTCTACATTTTAACCCAACCTTGGCAACGTTATAATAAGCTGAAAACTTAGTAACTAGGACACACACCTACATACACACAGGCACACATATATACACACAGACATACACCTACATACACAGACACACAGAGATACACACATACAGAAGCACTTTGTCAGTTTGCAGTTGATGCGGATTGCCAAATGCTTGTCTTTCGGCCTGTGTCTACCTCACACTAACCCTCCCACAGTTGAATGTAATGCAGTTCTGGACCCTTCGCCTTCATGGATCCAGATGTTTAATACAGAGACGCTACTCTGTCAGCATCCCCCCCAGCAGCTTCCTCGATGGCACGTCCATTTCTCATATCACTGCTATTGCATCTTGGATGAGTGTATGTTTGTTTCCTTTCAAGGTGGTCTGAGCTGCAGTGACGGGAAAGAAACGTACAAGGGCATGAAAAACAGCTGTCCACCGCCAGGCGTGGGGGTGCAGACCTCGACAACCCCAGACGCTGCACCGCTGCACAGATTGGCCACACGTGGAGCCCTCCAGAAGGTGCAAACAGGAGTGCCTTGGATTTTGTTGCTTTCTCTTTATTTAATTTGTGTTTAGGGAGCTTGTTAAGAGTCTATTTACATATTTTTACATTTTACATTCTGCAACTGAGATTGCAGAATGCAAAGTACTCTGGTATAAATTGTTTCCATGATATTGGAATTTGGCAAAGACCATTGCAGAACTGGCAAGCGTCAAGGAAGACTTAACAGAGCGAGTGAGCGTTGGCTGACGTTGTTCCACTGGCAGCGATCTGCAGGCCAAGCAGCACCTGGTTTGCTGACTGGCTCCATGGACACGGACACCTGTTCTTAGCCTTTGCACTCTCCCGACCTTCCAGCAAAGTCCTCCCAAAACGTTCTGCGTGGAGGCTCTACAGAACTGCCTGTTGCTGCCTAATAAATTACTTAGACCAGGGCGCTCAGACCACGCCTGCGTGTCCACGCACAGTTCTGCGGGCCAGATGTCTGGCGCCACAAGCTCTCAGGCCTTACAGGTGAGACGGACGGGCCCCTGAGCCACATTCTCACGGCGAGGCCCGGGCTGCTGTCCAGGGTGCCCGGTGGCAGCAGAATTTATCTTCTTGTGGTGATAGGAGAGGTCCCTGTTTCCTTGCTGGCTGTCAGCTACAGGCCAGATTCAGCTTTTAGAATTTTGTCCACATTCCTTCTTGCATGCCACCCCACCACCTTCTGCCAGCCAGGGCACAACGATCCTCGTCCTGCTTCCGATCTCTCTGACGTCCTCTTCTTCTGTCAACCAGAGAAAACTCTCTTTTATGGGGCCTCTTGAGATGAGAGATGGCCCGGCAGGAAGATCTCCTCCTCATCAAGTCAACTGAGCCATAACCAGTCACAGGGCGATGTCGCCTATACCCACGGGATCCTGGGATTCTGCCTGCCAGGCCCTCTTCAGTGATTCTCTGTCTGGGGACCATTAACACCCAGAGAAGCACTTAGCAACGGTGAAGGCAGACATGGCAGCATAACCAGTAGCCTGTAGCTATGGGATCTTGTCATACATTTATATTTAATGAATTCATGCACCAGTGGGTCTGATCTGGCCAGGCAGGCCACGGGGAGGGGCTGTGGGCAGTTGGCCGGCCAGCCCCACCCCCTGGTCAAACTCCCAGTCAAACTCCTGGTTGAGGGGATAATTTGTATATTCGCCTTTTATTATATAGGACTAGAGGCCCAGTACACGAAATTTGTGCACGCAGGGGGGAAGGGGGATGTCAGTAGGACATCCCTCTCACAATCCTGGACCGCTGGCTCCTAACTGCTCACCTGCCTGCCTGCCTGTCGCCCCTAACTGCCCGCCCCCTGCTGACCTGATCGCCCCTCACTGCCTCTGCGTGTCAGCCTGATTGCCCCTAACTGTCCCCCCTGCTGGCCTGGTCACCCCTAGCTGCCCCCTGCTGCTGGCCAGGTTGCCCCCAACTGCCCCCTCCCTGCCAGCCTGATCGCTCCTAACTGACCCCCTTCCACCCTGGTCACCCCTTACTGCCCCCCCTGCAGACCTGGTCACCCCCAACTGCCCCTCTCTGATGGCCTGGTTGCCCCCAATTGCCCCCCCTGCTGGCCTGGTCACCTCCAAGTGCCCCCCCCCCCCACCAGCCTGATCGCCTACCTGCTGTTCAGTTGTTTGGTTGTCCCTCACTAAACCCCCTGCCAGGCTAGTCACCCCACGCAGCCTGCTTGTTCAGGCATTTGGTCGTCCCTCACTAACCCCCCTGCTGGTCTGGTCATAAGCAGCCATCTTGTGAGGGCGTGAGGGTCAATTTGCATAAATCTCTTTATTATATAGGATGGGCCTGCAAAATGAGACATGTTTCCTATGTCCCATGCTTCTCCTTCTCTCCAGGGACCCTTTATTTTCCAGGCCTGGAGTGGAGGCTGCAGCACACCTCCAAATGGGTCTGCACACAGCTCAGGAAGTTCCTTGCACATTGTGATATGTGTGACCATAACAAATCACCACCATGTTTAAAATATTTGTGGCCCATTATGGACAATTCCAGAGGATTCTTTGAGGAATATCTGTTTCACAGGTGACATAAGTTTCCTAGTCATACTCTGTTTCACTGCAGTAACACTGTTTTGCTCTGAGGGGAGACAGGAGGTGTCTGAAGCAAGGGAAGGGCACACGCCTTACCCAATTCCCACCCATATGTTTCCATTCCAGCCCAAAAGCGATGAGCTTTTCTTGAAAGGAAGTCTCTTAAGGGACTCTCCCAGCACCTTCACACATCAGCACCTTCACACATCAGCACCTTCACACATCAGCACCTTCACACATCAGCACCATGGGCTGTGCCTTCTGAGGGTGTGGCCAGTGGGGGGCGTGGCTCCACGCAGTTGAGAGCCAGGCCTTTCCAAGCCCACTGTGCACAGGCAGCTCTCAGGAGGCAGCTCTCAGGAGGCAGCTGGGCTTCAGCCACCAGCCCTGGGAAGTGAGCGCCAGCCCCTGGGAGGGAGCGGGTGGGCGCTGCTTCGGTGGTTCCAGGGATGGAGCTGGCCTGTCCGCCCTCTGCTCACTGATGTGCGCACCCATCAGTGCGCACCTGAGCAGCTGGGCTGAGGCCTGGCTGAGAGCAGGCCATGGTGCCCAGGCCTGGGGGTGCCCTCCTCTCATTCCTTCCTCATACAACCCAGCTCATAAACTCCCATCCCTCCTAAGACCCTGCAGAGGCACGGACAGACTCCTGTCCTCATAGGGGGACCCTCCTTACCCACAGCCTGTGGCCCCACCCAGACCCTCCTGCCTCTGTCACTAAGGTTCACTCCACATCCCGATGGCACTGGCCCTTCTCGCCTCCCCAGGCAGCTCCACCCCCATCAGCCACAGAAGCCCCTCCCCGAACCCCTGATCTTTCCTGTCTCTAAACCCCTGCATTCGGACTGTTAATGTTTGATTTTGGATTTTGACATTCACACCAGGGGTAGGCCTGGAATCTCCTTTCCCGGGGTGCCTGTGCTAGGTGGTGTCTGGAGCCTCCTGACCCAGTGGAGGCAGGGGTCCCTCAGAGCTGGTCTCTGGGAGCCGGGCAGGACACCGGCACTGATTCTGACCATTTGGTAGAAATCAGGGGAAACCACTGGGTCTGAAGGTGGCTTGTGGAAAATCCTAACTAATAAAAGAGTAATATGCAAATTAACCACCACTCTGCTACACCCACCAGCCATGCCCACCAGCCAATCAGGAGTGATTATGCAAATTAACCCAACCAAGATGGCTGCAGCCATGGAAAGAGCAGGAGGGAGGCTTGGATTTCCCCGTGATAGAGGAAGCCAAGCTTTCCACACACCCTGGCCGGCCCAGGCCTCCACTTAAGGCTATAAAGTTTCAATTATAGAAGATAAATCCTAACAAAAATTGCGGCAGCCACAGAGCTGGAGAGAGCAGGCTAGGGTTGCCCCTGGTGATGGAGGAAGCCAAGCTTTCCACCTGCCCTGGCTGGTCTAGGCCTCCACTCCAGGCTACAAAGTTTCAATTATAGAAGGTGAATTAACTCCAACAGAAATGGCTGCCACCACAGAGTGAGAAGAAGGCTTGGCTCTGCTCCAGGCTACAAAGTTTCAATTGTAGAAGATAAATATATCCCAGATACCAGGGCCTCCGCTTGGGTCACCAGGGGGCAAGGCCAGCCTGCAAACCACCACAGGCCCCTCACCCAGGCCACCCCACACCCCAAGGGAACCCCCACCCTGATCTAGGACACTCTTCAGGGCAAACCAGCTGGCCCCCACCCATGCACCAGGCCTCTATCCTACCTAATAAAAGACTAATATGCAGATTGACCATCACTCCAACACACAAGATCAAGATGGCTGCCCCCATGTGGTCAAAGATCCTGCCCCCATGTGGACACAAGATGGCCACCACAAGATGGCCAGCAGGGGAGGGCAGTTGGGGACGATCAAGCCTGAAGGGGAGGGCAGTTGGGAGGGAACAGGCCTGCAAGGGAGGGCAGTTGGGGACGATCAAGCCTGCAGGGGAGGGCAGTTAGGGGTGTCCAGGCTGGCAGAGGAGGGAATTTGGGGGCAAACAGGCTGGTAGGGGAGCAGTTAGGCATCAATCAGGCTGGCAGGGAATTGGTTAGGGGGTGATCAGGCTGGCAGGCAGAAGTGGTTAGGGGCAATCAGGAAGGCAAGCAGGTGAGCAGTTGGGAGCCAGCAGTCCTGGAATGTGAGAGGGATCCCAGATTGGAGAGGGTGCTGGGCTGGGGGACACCGGCCCCCCCCCCATGCACGAATTTCGTGCACCGGGCCTCTAGTTATTTTAGATTTCTTATTATTGTTTTTGTTTGTTTTGTTTTGTGTGTTTTTTTAAACCTCACCAGAGGACATTTTTTCATTGATTTTTAGAGAGAGTGGAAGAGAGAGGGAAAGACAGAGAGAAACATCGATGTGAGAGAGACACATTGGTTGGTTGCCTCCTGCATGAGCCCTGACCAGGGCCCGGGGCCGGGAGGAGCCTGCAACCGAGGTACATGCCCTTGACCAGAATCGAACCTGGGTCCCTTTGGTCCACAAGCCGACGCTCTACCCACTGAGCCACACCAGCCAGGGCTCTTGTTTTTTACATTTCCTTTTTATGTTGTAAAGTACCCACATCCTAGGAGTAAACTTATGGCTCCTTATAGATGTGAGCACATCTGTTGCCAACACCCAGTGGAACATGCGGTGCCCGCAGCGCCGGCGGCCTCCTGTGAAGGGATGGGGACAGTGCCTGACTGCCTGGGACAGGACGCCCTCAGCCACCCCAGGGGTGCCCCGCCCAGCGACTGTGTCCATTAGCTCCATGTCCCCGTGGCAGCAGCCTGAGAGGTGGAGGAGGGAGCCAGAGCTGGGGGAGCCCGCCAGGCCTCGGGGTCGGCTGGGAGTGGGGGCCGGGCGGGAGCGGAGAGGCACCCCAGAAGCACCCGGCTCCGACATGAAAATGCTGCTGCGCCGTGCGGCGCCCGGGATGGCCCACCCACGGCTGCCCTGGCTGAGGGAGGTTCTGCGTTTGTCTCATGTAAAGTTTTAAAAATACACTGGTAGGAGGTAAGTGCCGCTTAATGTACGTCCTTCAGCAGGAGCGATACGGCAGCTCTCAGCCTAATCCTAGCCCTGGCCCGGTGGTCAGGTTGTTTGAAGCCTTGTCCCATACACCAAAGGGTTGTGTGTTGGTTCTCAGGGCACATACCTGAGTTTTGGTTTCAATTCCCAGTCCAGGAGCAGCCGATTGATATTTCTCTCTCAATGTTTATATATACACACACACACACACACACACACACTGAGTGGCCAGATTATTATGATCTCTGAATGCATAATAATCTGGCCACTCATATTAGAGGCCCGGTGCATGAATTTGTGCATGGGTGGGGTCCGGCCAGCCTGGCCAGAGGGAGGGGACATGGACGGTTGGCTGACATGCCTGCTTGTTGAACTCCTGGTCAAGGGGACAATTTGCATATTAGCCTTTTATTATATAGGATGTACACTGAGTGGCCAGATTATTATGCGTTCAGAAATTATAATAATCTGGCCACTCAGTGTATATATATATATATATATATATATATATATACATCTAATCTAATAATAGACAAATATGCAAATTGACCGCACCTTCGCTACACCTAAGCCACGCCCACCAGCCAAGCCACGCCCACCAACCAATCAGGACGAGTATGCAAATTGCCCCAACAAAGATGGCGGCTAATTTGCATATCAAGACAGTGTCGAAAGAAGCCAAGAGCTGCAAAGGGGAGTAAAGCTTCGAAGAAGCAAGCAAGCCAGGGGGGCGGGGGGAGGAGAAGGGAGGAGCGAAGTCAGGGCCGTAGGCGAAGGGAAACGAAGGCGGGCTGGAGGAGAAGGCGGGCCGGGGGAGAAGGCGGGGCCGGCGGCAAGGGCGGAGCGGAGGCGGGGCCGGGGCCGAAGGGAAACGCGGGCGGGCTGGAGGAGAAGGCGAGGCGGGCGGCAAGGGCGGGGCGGAGGCGGGGTAGAGTGCAGCAGGAAATCCCATTGCAGGAATTTTCCTGCAACGGGAAAGCTAGTATATATATATATCCCTTTCTCTCTCTAAAAAAAACAAAACAAAAAACAATAAAAAACATATCTGTGAGTGATGTTTAAATAATAATAATAATAATAATAATAAAATAACTAAATAAATAAACAGATCTGTACAATGCACAAGGAAATAATTGGCAGCAAACTGCCTGACCTGGGAGAGGAGGAGCAGTGAGGCAGCTCTTCATTGTGGCCTCTCCTCTCATTTAAACTTTCTGACCCGTGTGAGCTCCATCCCCCGAGGCCAGGCCAGGCTCCGCCAGGTCGCAGCCTTCACAGGCGCCAAGCAGAACCTGCCACACACAGGCCCATGAGAAACCCCTGGGCAGGCGCAGAGGCAGCCGAGAGGGCTCCCTGGAGGGGCCCTTCCTGAGGTCCTAGGGCTCAGCTCCACCAGGCCCTGGGCCCGTTTTGCTGCTCTCAGCTGCTTAGTGTCAGTAAATATCCTATAGGAGCAACTGAACCTGGGCATCCGGGGGCAGCCTGCGGGGACTGGTCTCGGGGACAGCGAAAGAGGGGCTCTAGGACTCCAGGAAAGAAGGCCGAGTCCCTCCCCCTCCTCCTGAGCCCTAGAGGAGCAGGTCCGGTGACACCCGGCCCCGGCCCCCCACACTCAATGTGCCCCACTCATGAGATCTTCACAAGAAACATGAACAGAGACCTGGAGCATTTTTCTTTTCCCGGAATAATTTTTCCCACCTGATAGCCTCACCCTTTGCCTGTGCCTTTCCATTTAAAGACCATTAGGCTGTGGTAATAAAAAAAATAAGTTTTGCCTGGCTGGTATGGGGCTCAGTGGTAGAGCGTCGACTTATGAACCAGGTTATGGTTTGGTTCCTGGTCAGGGCACATGCCCGGGATTGCAGACTCAATCTCCAGTGGGGGGCGTGCAAGAGGCAGCCGATCAATGATTCTCTCTCATCATTGTGTGTTTTTCTCTTTGTCCCTCTTCCTTCCTCTCTGAAATCAATAAAAAAAAAAAAAGTTAATATTTTTTAAAAATGTTTTGAATAAGTTTTATGGTTTAATGAATTCTAATGTGAAAAGATTACAGAAGACACTGCTGCTTAAAATAAAATGAAATCAATTCTATTTGGTTTATTTATTTATAAATTAGGTGAGATGTGTATATAGGTGATTAACTGAGGCCTTTAAAAGCAAAACAAACAAACAAACAGTGAAAAGCATTGTTCCATCGAGAAGACTGACTTGTGGAGTGTGGGCTCCGGGTGTACACCGGGGCGGGCCCAGCTCGCTCCTGCTCAGAGACATGAGGAGCAGCAGTGACAACACCCCGGGTGATCCTTGCTGTCTTCCCCTCCCCGGCCCCTTTTCTCCTGGGCTGCAGCGTTTAAACTCAAACTCCCTTTATGATCCGGACTCGGTCCCTTTAGCCATGGAGCTGTGCCACTCCCCAGGCCCGTCAGCCGGGCTGCAGGGCTCTGTACACAGTGAGGTCCGGCGCCCCACCTCGCCACCCGCACTGTCAGCACTTTCCCACTCAGTCCACAGACACTGACACGTGAGTTATGCAAAGAACCAAGAGCAGGCTTTATTACAACTTACGGAGGAGACAAGAGTCCTGGGCAGTAAACGGGGGTGTGTGTGGGGGGGGAGCACCTGCTCCAGGACCGCAGGGAGGCTAAGCGCCTCTGTCCTCCTGTCCAGGCTGCTGCTCGCTGTGGTGGGACACCAGCCTCAAAGCAGCGGCTCTGGGGAAACTGCAGGGCAGGGCGGGCTGGGGTGCTGTAGCTGGGCGCCCGTGTGCTCCTGGATCACAGAGGGCAAGGCTCGAGTTGCCTTGTACATCTCAGCACCAGCCAGCGGGAGGAAGGGGGCAGGGCTACTTCTGGAGAAAGCTGTGTTTCAGGCCAGCATTCCCCCCTGACCTGCAGGAAAACAACTTGGAGGATGACTCAACGGTTTTGTGCTCAGCCAACCCCTGGACAGGGGTGAGGGCCCTCATAGCAAGGCTCTTGGGGGGGGGGGGCGGGGGGGGGGGGCTGAGGGTCCTCACAGCAAGGCTCTGGGGGCTGCTGGGCGGAGGCTAGGATGGACACCCCGCTGGAGGCAGCCTTGCTGGCAGTGGTGGCAGGGGCTCTTCGGGGTCACCTCTGCGGACTGGACTGGAGGTGGTTGTCCCCAGTGCTGGCGGTCTGGGGGTGCTCTGGTGAGAGCATGTACAGTGTTCTCCAGGCTGAGTGGTGCGGGGACCCCACTCGTTTCCGCAGTCATGCTGAGCGCCGAAAAGCGCAGCTCAGGTCTGGGGAGCCGCTCTGCTCCCAGGGCCCACAGGTGCTGCCCAAACCCCCAACCTGAAGTGGGCGGAGCTTGTGTCTGGAGTCTGAGCCTTGGTCACAGCCCTGGGCATGCGGGCGGCCCTGCAACGCCGGAGGCAGGGGTTGCACAGGGGGCTCCAGCTGCCTTGGCAGCAAAGGCGGGCGGTGCTGGCAGGGTGCCCAAGGCGGAAGGTGTGGGTAATGAGCTCCCAAGAGTCGCCTGCATGATGCTGGCTGGGGCAGCAGCTGGCGCCCGGGCTGCTGCCCATCAGGGGCCCAACAAAGATCTGTGCGGTGGCTCCAGGGTTCTCGGGAGGTTTCCAAGTTGAATTGGGGCTGCAGAGACCAGTGCGGGCAGCTGGGGGGCTGCAGAAATGGGGTGCAGCCTCTGCAGGGGGTGGGGGAGGGCCACTAGGACTAGCGTGGGGGCAGGGTTTTGGGAGGAGACAGGAGTATCTACAGACACGGGGTGGGGGACTCCATTTTGGAGGCGCTGGGAGCAGCAGGGAAGGAGGAGCATCTCCCTCTCTGGCAGCTGAGATTGATGCCTTGGGTTGCAGAGGGCCTCCCTCCCCGCCCTGCGGTGGGGCCCCCACTTCGGGGGGAGGGATGCAGGAGTGGGCCAGGCAGCCGGTGGGCTTCTGGTTGCCCTGCCCCTGCCTGGTTCGGGGAGGGAGCAGGGGGCGGGGGAGAAGGGCTTTGGGTGCCCCGCAGACAGGGCAGCCCTGCGCCTCTGGGGCCGGCTCACCCCGCACAGCGCTGTGGATGCGCTGGAACACTGGTCTTTGGTGGTGCCTCGAACCCAGCTCAGCAGGCGTGGCCGCCCCGTCCCCTCGCCTGCGCCTGCGCCTGCGTGGCAGCAGAGGAACCTTGCGTCTTAGGGCCTGGGACTGTCAGCGGTGGGTGGGCCCGTGCGCTCCTCTCCCTCCCGCTCTTCCTCTGGGAGCGCAGGGAAGCCGAGGAGGAGCCTGAGGGTCCCGCTGGCTCACTGTCTTGGAGGACCCCTGGGCAGCCTGGCGTGGGAACGAGTGGGGCTGCTGGAGCTGGTGAGGGTGTTTCTTCGTGGGCAGGAGCTCGAGGAGGCCTGGCCTTTTCCGGTGGCTGCGTCTTCTGGGCTCTGTGCGCGGAGGGTTCTCCCGAGGGGCCTGGGCCTGGGCAGAAGGAAGAGCGGTCTGGCTGCACCCCCGGGGGCCTAGGGCTGACTGCGCTTCCGCAGAGCCAGCGGGCCCCTCCCTGACCCGCCTGCCTCTCTAGGACGGTGGGGTCTTGGTCCTGCTTGGCCACCGCCGGCCCCTCTCTCCCAGGGCTCTCGGGACAATCCGCTGGGTGTGGTCATGTCATGGGGTGGCACCCGCTCCTGTGCCACGCAGCCCCTGAGCTGCGGGCCATCCTGAGGTGGGAGCAGACGGCACCTCGTGCCTCTGATGGCCACGCCTGCAGAAGGAGGCCAGGGTCCCCAGCACCAAGCGCAGGTGTGGGAGCCGCAACCGTCTCGGAGACGCTGTGACACAGCACGGAGGCCAACTCAGAAGACACCTCAGGAGGGCCTGCGACGAGAGGGTGCCGCTGGAGGACCAGGGAAGGCGCGGGCACCTGAGCGCGGTGCTAGCGCCTGGGGCGGGGCGGGGCGGGGCAGAGCCGGTCCAGTAACCAACACGGGGCGTTTGGGGGAAGTCTGGCCTCAGGCAGAGGCGGGCGTCCAGTGAGCTCCCTCAGCTGCCCGCGCTGGTGAGAGCCAGAGCTCGGGTCGGGCCTGTTGCTGGGGTGCACGTGGAACACGCCAGTGCAGGGGCCGGAGGAACCACTGTGCGCGGAGGGGCGCGCAGAGGGCGCCTAAGGGGACCCCCGAGGACCCAGCCAGCAAGGTGCAGACACACACACACACACACACACACACACACACACACACACACACACCAGGACCCTCAGGTGCGTCCGGATCCGCTGAGTGTGGCCCGTGTTGGCATGAAGACCATGAGCATATCGACAGGCAGAGGCCCTGCCCCTCCCGAAGGGACTGTGCAGCGCAGGGGTCCCGTCACTGTGAGGTGGGGCGCCGGGGAGCAGGGTCCTGGCACAGCCGCCCACGCGCAGCGGCAGCTTCGGTGGCAGCCCTGTGAGTCCTCTGCCCTCTCCCCAGGGACCCTGGCGGCCGAGAGCCGCTAAGGTCAAAGAGCCCCCCCCACTCAGATGCCCTGGGGCGACACCTGAGGGGAAGCTTTCTCATGTTTCGGGGGCAGCATACGTAACATATGACCCTACAATCCCACTTCCAGGCAATTAACCAACAGAAATAAAAGTTATGTTCTCACAAAAAACTTGCATGAGAGTCTTTTAGCTATCTCATCCACAAATGCTACCTAAAGGACTCTTGAAGTTGTCCAACTTGTCTTCAGTCAATTTGCAGTTATTTTCTCAGTTGTTCTGGGAAGAACACTGAGGAACTAATCACTTCACAGCCTAATCAGAGTTAGTATTTTATCAGCCGAGTGAAATGTGAGACCTGGCAGCCATGCAGATCCTTTTACCGTCCCCTCTTGTGCTTGTCGCGTGTGTTACCTTCACAGGACCTGACCGGGGCCCTCGGATCCGCTGGTCCGTATATTACACGTGAGAGGGGAAAACGGGCCGTCACGCTGATCCAGGTCCCCGCCACCTCTGTTGCTCACGTGGTTCCTGCAGCTCCCGCTTCCCTCCTGCGTCATAGAGTTGGCTTGAGTTCCCCTAAAAGCAGAGCAAGAGACATGGCTTGCATGGGGGTGATTTGGTTGGGCCAGTGATTTCATTGGATGGTGTGGGTGTTTGACAAGGAGGAAACACCACCCCAAGGAATATTATTAAATTGTCACTACGTATGCAGCTGGAGCCCCGGGGGGCTCTGAGGAGCAGTGTAGGATGTGCCTCGTTCGAGAGGTGGAAGAGGGCAGTCCGCATCCACTGGCTCCTGTCTCTCCATTGGTCAAGGGTTGTGTCATGGTGTTAACGCCCTTGAACCTCCCTGCCTGACCATGTACATAATGGCTGAATGGGTGTCCACAGATATTTCTTGGGACAGCATAGAATACCCTGATGGAGAGAGAGTATCCAAAAGAATTCTATATAATAAAAGGCTAATATGCAAATTGACCAAACTACAGAACGACCAGTCACTATGATGCGCACTGACCACCAGGGGGCAGATGCTCAACACAGGAGATGCCCCCTGATGATCAGTGCACTCCTACAGCAGGAGCGCTGATCAGCCAGAAGCCGGGTTCACGGCTGGCGAGCACAGCAGCTGTGGCAGGAGCCTCTCCCACCTCTGTGGCAGCGCTAAGGGTGCCAGACTATGAGAGGGCGCAGGCCAGGCTGAGGGTCCCTCCCCGCCCCTGTGCACGAATGTCATTTTTCCCATTCAGTATGCACGCACTCTACTGACTTAAGAGGTGGAGCCCGTTTCTCCATCACTGTGACTTCTTTGACCAAGGAGACGTTAGCACACTCATGCACGCAAAGGCTTAAAAGGTGTGCCTATGAGACACAGAGAGCGAGCGGCTGGTTGCCAGAGGGAGGGGAGTTGGGGAGTGGGTAAAAGGAGTGAAGGGATTAAGAAGTACAATTTGTTAGTTACAAAATAGGCACAAAGATGTAAAAAGCAGCATAGGGAATATAGTTAATAATATTGCAAATACTATGCATGATGCCAGGTGGGTATTGGAAACAGTTGGGGAACATTTTGTAAAGTATATGACTGTCTAACCACTAAGCTGTACACCTGAAACCAATACAAAATACTATTGAAAGTAAAAAATAAACTAATAACATTTTTAAAAATTTTGTGTCTGTTGGTTCTTGCTTTTTCTCTTGCTAGTTTTAGAACTTTGTAACCATGAGAACAAGTTCAGACCAGCCTGATGGATGATGAGAAACATATGGGTAAGGCATTCTTGCTCAGGTGGAAGGTGTTCATTCTCACCCTCATGGACGACGTTGAGTGTCTCAGGGTTTCAGTGGAGGAAGTAACTGCTAAGGGGTGGAAAGAGCAAGAGAACTAGAGTTAGAAGTCTAGCCACGCGATGTGAAGGGACTGCCGCAATCTCACGATGAAGCTGTGATAAGAAAGAGCTGCTTCTTGTGGACGAGAAAAGAAACTACTCCTGGTGAAGGTGCTCTGAAGATAGCTGAAAGACAATAAAGGATGTAGAATGTTACATAACAGTAGTTGGTAAAGCCGTGGCAGGGTTTGAGAGGTTAGCTGATAAAGCAGCAGCAATTTTGATGGATAAGATGCTATCAAACAGCATCACATGCTACAGAGAAAGCACTCTTGAAATGAAGGTCAATTGATGCAGCCAACTTCATTGTCATCTAATTTTAGGAAATTGTCACAGCTGCCCCAACCTGCAGCAGCCACCAGCCTGGTCAGCCAGCAGCCATCGGCATGAGGCAAGACCTTCCACCAGCGAAAAGATTACAACTCATTGATGCTTGGAACACAGTTGGCGTTTTTAGCAATACAGTATTTTTAAATGAAGGCATTTACATTTTGTTTTTAAATAGAATGTCATCGCACACTTAGTAGATTAGAGTGTCAGTGTAACTTTTATATGCACTGGGAAACCAAAACAGTCACCCGACCCGCTCTGTGAGGGTAGCTTTGCTGTGGTAGTCTGGAACTGAATCCACAACCTCTTCGAGGTATGCCTCTTCTATATTAAAGTCGGGACACACTGACCTCTTAAGGAATAAGTGTTTCCTTAGTCTGATTGTATATTTACCTTCACCAGTGTGTTGTACACTTTCATATGCTGTTATGTCACTCATTAGTGTGTTTTTATTTCAGGTTGAAAAACTCCTTTCAGCATTTCTTGGAAGGCAGGTCTAGTAGCAATGAACTCCCTCAGCTTTTGATTGCCTAGGAAAATACTAATTTCTCCTTCATATCTGAAGGATAACTTTCTGGATATAGTATTTTGGGCTGGCAAATTCTTCCTTTCAGCACTTTGCATATGTCATTCCTCTCTCTCTCGGTCTATAGGTTTTCTGCTGAGAAATCTACTAATAGCCTAATGGGGATTCCTTTTCAAGTCACAATCTTTTTCCCCTGGCTGCTTTTAGAATTTTAACTTTATCTTGATTTTGGACAACTTCATTATAATGTGTCTTGGAAAAGGTCTTTTGAAATTAAGATAATAGGGTGAACTTGGATGTTATTGAAGTTAACCTTGTATATAAAATCAAGTTAGAGTGTTATAACTTTAGGGCATTAAAGGTAATTCTATGGTAACCACAAAAAATAGCTATAAAATATATACAAAAAATGAAAATGGAATTTAAATATTTTACTACAAAAATTTAATTAAATGTAAAAGAAGACAAGAATGTAAGAAATGAGAAACATAAAAGCTATAAGGCATATAGAAAATGAAGAGTACAATGAAGTAAAGTCCCTCTTATTAGTAATTACTTTAAATGTAAATGTAAATTAAATTCTTCAGTAAAAAGAGCAATTAGAAGAAGAAAAAAACATACAATCCAACTATATGCTGTCTACAAGAGACTCACGTGAAATCTAAACACACAGACAAATCTAAAAAAATAGAAAAGATATTCCATATAAATAGTAACCAAATGAGTACAGGAGTGGCCATACTAATATCAGACAAGTTGACTTTAAATAAAAAGTAGCCAAAACCGGTTTGGCTCAGTGCATAGAGCGTCGGCCTGCGGACTCAAGGGTCCCAGGTTCGATTCCGGTCAAGGGCATGTACCTTGGTTGCGGGCACATCCCCATTAGGGGGTGTGCAGGAGGCAGCTAATCGATGTTTCTCTCTCATCGATGTTTCTAACTCTCTATCCCTCTCTCTTCCTCTCTGTAAAAAATCAATAAAATATATATTTTTTAAAAAGTAAACCAGACTTAAATGTAAGAGCTAAATTATACAAATCTATGAAGGAAAAGGGGGATAAAGCTTCATGATTTTGGATTTTCCTATGAATTCTTAAATATACCAAAAGCACAAACAAGAGGAGACATAAATACAACTTTATTAAAATATTGTGTGCTTCAAAGAACACAACCAAGAATGGTGTAATACAACCTATAGAGTGGAAGAAAATATTTATAAATCATATATCTGCTAAGTTCTATTGCCCACTATTTATAATGAACACTGGTAACTCAACAATAAAATGTTAAATAACCGCCAAAACCGGTTTGGCTCAGTGGATAGAGCGTCGGCCTGCGGACTGAAAGGTCCCAGGTTCGATTCCGGTCAAGGGCATGTACCTTGGTTGCGGGCACATCCCCAGTAGGGGGTGTGCAGGAGGCAGCTGATCGATGTTTCTCTCTCATCGATGTTTCTAGCTTTCTATCCCTCTCCCTTCCTCTCTGTAAAAAATCAATAAAATATATTTTTAAAAAATGTTAAATAACCAAACTTTAAAATAAAAAAGGATTTGTATATTGTTCAAATAAAAGACACAAATTGTCAACAAATGCATGAAGACATGTTCAAAATTATTAGCCATTAGAAAAATGCAAATTAAACTGCAGTTAGAGACCACTTCACACCCACTGGAATGGATATATATTTTTTTTTAAAAGAAAACAAGTATTGACAATGATGTGGAGAAACTGGAACCTTCATATACATCTTGTGCAAATAGTTTGGCAGCACTTTCAAAAGTTAAACAGAGTTATTATATGGCCAAGAAATTCCACTCCTACATATATGCCCAAGAGAAATAAAAAAAAAAAAGTAAGTTCACACAGAAACTTCCATGTAAGTGTGACAGCAGCATTATTCACAAGAGCCAAAAAGTGGAAATAATCAACTGTTCATCAATTGCTGAATGAAAAAACAAAATGTATTATATCCATACAATAGATATTCACCCATAAAAAGTGTGAAGTACTGATATGTGCTACACTTGGATGAGCCTTGAATGCATTTTGCTTACTGGAAAATTCAGCTATAAAAGGCAACACACTGTTTGGTTCTATTCATATGAAATGTCCACAATATGAAAATTCCTACCGACAGAAAGAGCCAGGGTTGGAGGGAAGAAGAGTAGCGAGAATAAGACTGACCGATAATCAGGGTGGAGTTGTTTTGTGGGGGGATGAAAATGAAATAAAATGAGACAGAGATAATACTTGCAAAACCTGAAGATACTAAAAAATACCAAACTGTGTATTTTGTAAAGGTGAATTTGTGAAATGTGAATTCTATCTCAATAAAAGGAATATGACTTTTAACATTTTTATGGTCCGTCTCGCAACATGGTGCACTGAGCAAACTACAATCGTTCCTCTCGAATGAACTTCGGGAGGGAATTCCCACAGGGACTGCTGCACAGCATGGCTTGTACAGGATGAGAGTTGCAGCTCAGCCATGTTTGACCAGAGCCCAGTTTGAGCTGCTGACTGACTGTGGGACCAGCTGGTACATATTTTTCACTGAGGATCAATCCCATGTGTAGTCTCTGTTACTGACATCATCCTGGCAAAGGTACTGATAATTTATCCCTAGGCCTGGCATCTGGTCATGATGGTTCTATTCAGATAGAACCTGCTTCCTCCCATGAACCTTCACCCTGAAGAACCAGCTGAGGGAGAGAAAGAAGAAGCCCTGTGGAGACTGCAGGGTGGGGCAGCTCCTCGGTTGTGGTTGCAGACAATCATCAATGATGACTAGACTATCCAGAGAGAAAATCATAAGAATACAATGGCCTTAAATGACACACTAAACCAGATGGATTTAATTGATATTTTTAGAGCGTTTCACCTCAAAGCAGCAGAATATACATTCTTTTCAAAAGCACATAGAACATTTTCCAGGATAGACCACATGTTAGGCCACAAAACAAGTCTCAATAAATTTTAAGATTAAAATCATATCATCTCCTCCTATCACAATGGTATAAAACTACAAGAAGAAAAGTGAAGAACACACAAACCCACGGAGGCTAAATGATAAACAGTTCAAACACAAGATAAAGAAATCAAAAGATACCATGAGACAAAAAATAATTCAAATTTTACAAGATACAGCCAAAGCAGTTCTAAGAAAGAAATTCATTGCAATACAGGCCAACCTTAAGAAACAAAAATCTCACAAAAATAATCTAACCTTACACCTAAAGGAACCAGAATAAAGAAAATAAACAAAGCCCAAAGTGAGTAGAAGGAAGGAAATAATCAAGGGAGAGTAAAGGAACCATACATCAATCAAATTAAGGGCTAGTTCTTTGAAAATATTTTTTTAAATTTTGATAAACCTTTAACCAAACTCATTGAGAAAAAAAGAGGAAGGACCCAAGTAAATAAAATCAGAAATAAAAAAGGAGCAGTAACAACTAACACCACAGAAAAACAAAGGTTTATAAGAAAATACTACAAAAAATTACATGTCAACAAATTGGACAATTCGAAAGAAATGTTAAATTCCTAAAAGCATAGAATTTTCTAAGACTGAGTCAAAAAGAAACAGAAAATCTGAACAGACCAAAATCTAGCAATGAAATCAAATCAGTAATCAATGAACCCCCAACAAACAAAAGTCCTGGAGGGGATGACTTTATAGGTAAATTTATTAAACATTCAAAGAAGAACTCACACCCATCCTTCTCAAACTATTCCAGAAAATTCAAGAGGAGGGAAACTAATTTTGTGAGGACTTTACCCTGGCTCCAAAATGAAACAAAGGCATTACCAAAAAAAAAAAAAGTATAGGACAATATCTATGATAAACATAGATGCAAAAATCCTCAACAAAATATTATCAAACTGAATTCATCAATATATTAAAATAATCATACATTATGATCAAATGGGATTATTCTTGAAATGCAAGTTTGTTCAATAATTGCAAATCAATTAACATGATACACCACATACACAAAATGAAGGGTAAAAATCACATGATCATATGAAAAGATGAAGAAAAAGCATTTGACAATATTTACTATCCCTTGATGATTTTTTAAAAAAACCAGCAAAATGGGAATAGAGGGAACATACTTCAACATAATAAGCATCATAATGACAAACCCATAGCTAATATCATACTCAACGATGAAAAGCTACAGCTGTTTTCCTTAACTTCAGAAATAAGACAAGGGTATCCACTTTTGCCACTTTTATTCAACACTAGAGGCCCGGTGCATGTGCCCTTTTGTAGTCCAGGACCCCTCAGGGGACGTCAACCTGCTGGCTTAGGCCCACTCCCCACAGTCAGACATCCCGCGAGGGGTCCTTAGCGCTGCTGAGGAGGCAAGAGAGGCTTCTGGCTGAGCGGCGCTTCCCCTGTGGGAGCGCACTGACCACCAGGGGGCAGCTCCAGCATTGAGCATCTGCCCCCTGGTGGTCAGTGCACGTCATAGCAACCAGTCATTCTGCAGTTCAGTCAATTTGCATATTACCCTTTGATTATATAGGACTAGAGGCCTGGTGCACGAAATTCATGCACGGGGGTCCCTCAGCCCAACCTGCACCCTCTACAATCCAGGAGCTCTCAGGGGATGTCCTACTGATGGCTTAGGCCCACTCCTCATGATTCTCTGCTCTCTGCAGGGCCTGGGGGTTTCGCTGCAGCCATGGAGATGAAGCCCCCATGCCCTGCTGTCTGCTCTCTGCCTGCCGCTGCCATGCGCCATGCGAAGGAAGCCCCAATGCCCTACAGTGTGCTCTGTCTGCCAGGCCTGGGGGCTTTGCTGACACTGACACACTAAGGAAGCCCCCATGCCTTGTTGTCTGGGCTCTGTCTGTGGGCCTGGGGGTGTTCCCACTGCCAACTCTGCGCTAAGAAAGCTCCCAATCCCTGCTGTCCAGGCTTTGTCTGCCAGGCCTGGGGCTTCCCCACCATCACCCTGTGAACGAAGCCCCCAAGTCCTCTGCTGGCCTGGGGGTGCTCCTGCCCCTGCCGTGCTAAGGAAGCTCCCAAGCCCTGCTTTCTGGACTCTGTCTGCTGGGCATGGGGGTGTTCCCGCTGCCTCTGTGCTAAGGAAGCCCCCAAGCCCTGCTGTCTGGGCTCTGTCTGCCGTGTCTGGGGGCAGATCCTGCCTCACTGCTTGGTCCCCACGAACCCCGGCAGGGCTGACAGGCCCAGACACTGCAGCAGCTGTGGAGCAGGGGGGCTGGGTCTGCCCGCTCCGGAGGCGGATCCAGCCTCACTGCTCCTGTGGACAGGCTGGACACTCCAGCAGCGGGGCTGAGGGGACTGGGCGTTGCCATCTTGTGGCTATGGGGGCCGCCATTTTTTCAAGGAGTGATGGTTAATTTGCATATTACTCTATTATTAGATAGGATAGTATTAAAAGTCCTAGCCACAACAATCAGATAAGAAAAAGTGAAAGGCATCCAAATTAGAAAGGAAGAAGTAAAACTGTCATTATTTATAGATGACATGACACTATTTATAGAGAACATTGAAGATTACACACACACACACACACACACACACACACAAAACCCTACTAGAATTGATAAATAAATTTAGGAAGTATCAGGATACCAAGTTAATATACAGAAATCAGCTGCATTTTTATACACCAATACTGAACTATCAGAAACAGAATTTAAGAAAACAATCCCATTTATAATTGCATCAAAATGTAAAATACCTAGGAATCCTATCTAATAATAGAGTAACATGTAAATTACCATCACTCTGCTACGCCCACGATTGGGCAGCGGGAGGCTGGGGGCCGGGACTCGGGGTGGCGGGACTTGGGGTGGCCTATCCAGCCATTGAGAGGCACGGATCCGCTGCCACTGAGGGGGGCTACACTGCTGTTGATCCGCGGCTGCTGAGGGGGCCTGCTGCGGACACCCAGCTGCTCCTCTCAATCACAGGGTAGCCAGGTGTCCGTGGCAGCCCCCCTCAGTGGCCGTTGAGAGGCGCAGGGGGCGGGAGTCCCGCCCCCTGCGCCTCTCAACAGCAGGGTAGCCCCCCTCAGTGGCCACGGGCCATCAAAAGTGGGGGAGCTGGGTGCCTGTCTGCTCCAGCACCAGCGGACAGGCACCCAGCTCCACTGCGAAAAGCGAAAGCGTATAGGGGACCCTACACGTGCATGATTCAATCATGCACTGGGCCTCTAGTGAATTTATAAAAGAAAGGAAAAGACCTGTACTCAGAAAATTATAAGACATTGAAGAACAACTAAAGGAGAAAAACAAATAAATGAAAGCATAGAGCAGGCTCATGATAGGAAGAAGAGACGTCATCAAAATGTCCATACTATCCACAGCAATCTATAGATTCAATGAAATCCCTATAAAAAATACCATTTCTCTCTCTCTCTCTTTTTATAATCCTCACCTGAGGATATTTTTTTCCACTGATTTTTAGACATAGTAGGAGAAAGGGAGGGAGAGAGAGAGAGTGAGAAAGAAAAAGAGAGACAGAGAGAATCATTGATGTCAGAGACACACATGCATTGGTTGCTTTCTGCAGATACCCCAACTAGGCCAGGGATGGAACCTGCAACCCAGGTAACATGCCCTTGACTGGGTATCGAACCCATGACCCTTTCATAGGCAGGACAATGCACTAACCACTGCTCAACACACTAAACACTGGCCAGGGCCCAATGGCATTTTTCATAGAACTAAAACAAATCATCCTAAAACTTATTTGGAACCACCAAAGACCCCAAATAGCCAAAGCAATCTTGAGAAAGAAGAACAAAGTTGGAAGGATCATGCTACCTGATATCAAAATATACTACAAGGCTATATTATTCAAAGCAGTATGGTACTGGCATAAAAATAGACACAGTTCAATGGAACAGAACAAAGAGCCCAGAAATAGACCCACACCTATATGGTCAATTAATCTATAAAAGAGAAAGCAAGAATATACAATGAGGTAAAGATAGTCTTTTCAATAAATGGTGTTGGGAAAACTGGACAGATGCATGTAAAAAAAATTAAACTAGACCACCTTCTTATACCATAGACAAGAATAAACTAATACTGAATTAGAGGCTTTAATGTAAGATCCAAAAGAATAAAACTCCCACAAAAAAATATAGGCAGACATTGCTCTTAGGAATATTTTTTGGATATATCTCCCCAGGTAAGGGAAACAAAAGAAAAAATAAGCAAATGGGACTACATCAAAATAAAGCATTTTTGCATAGCAAAGGAAACCATCAATTAAACAGAAAAACAACCTACCAAATGGAGAAGATATTTGCCAATAAATCATATAATAAAGGGTTAATATTCAAAATATATAAAGAAATCAACAACCTAACACCAAAAATAATCTAAGCAATTCGGTTTAAAAATGGGCATTTCTCCAAAGATGATCTCTAGATGGCCAATGGACATATGAAAAGATGCCCAACATCACTAATAATCAGAGAGATGCAAATTAAAACTGCAATGAGATATCACCTCACACTTACCAGAATGGCTATCATCAATAAATCAACAAACAAATGTTGGTGAAGATGTGAAAATAAAAGAACCCTAGTTGGTGGGATTGCAAATTGGTGCAGCCACTGTGGAAAATAGTATAAAGGTTCCTCAAAAAACTAAAAATAGAACTGTCTTATGACCCAGTGATTCCACTTTTGGGTATTTATGTGAACAAAGTCAAAATACTAAGTCAAAAAGACATGTGCACCCCTATATTCATTGCAGCATTATTTACAATAGCTAAGATCTGGAAGCAACCTAAGTGTCTATCAATAGATTAATGGATAAAGAAGATGTGGTATGTAGATACAATGCAATATTATCCTATACTAGAGGCCCGGTGCATGAAATTCAGCCCAGCCTGCACCCTCTCCAATCTGGGACCCCTCAAGGGATGTCCAACTGTCCGTTTCAGCAGGACTGCTGGCTCTCAACTGCTTGCCTGCCTGTCTTCCTGATTGCCCCTAACCACTCTGCCGCCTGCCAGCCTGATCACCCCCTAACCACTCCCCTGCCAGCCTTTTGATGCCTAAATGCTCCCCTGCCAGCCTGTTTGCCCCTAACCGCCCTCCCCTGCAGGCCTGGTCAACATTAACTGCCCCCCCCCCACCCCTGCAGGCCTGGTTCCCCCACAACTGCTCTCCCCTGAAGGCCTGGGTCCCTCCCAACTGCCCTTCCCTGCAGGCTTGATCGCCCCCAACTGCCCTCCCTTGCAGGCCTGGTCCCTCCTAACTGCCCTCCCCTGCTGGCCTGATCACCCACAACTGCCCTCCCTTGCAGGCCTGGTCCCTCCCAACGGCTCTCCCCTGCTGGCCACCTTGTGCTGGCCATCTTGTGTCCACATGGGAGTATCCATCTTTGACCACATGGGAGCAGCCATCTTGTGTGTTGGAGTGATAGTCAATCTGCATATTACGCTTTTATTAGATAGGATAATAAAAGCCTAATATGCTAAGTGTCCGGTCGTCTGTTCAACCAATCAAAGCGTAATATGCTAATGATATGCTAAGGCCACTCAATCGCCCTCTATGATGTGAACTAACCACTAGGGGGCAGACACTCCAACAGATAGGTTAGCTTGCTGCTGGGGTCTGGCCGATCAGGACTGAGTAAAACGGGCCAGATACGCCCTGGAGCCCTTCCGCGGTCCCTCCCTAGCTGGCCAACCTCCTGCATCCCTCCCTAGCTGGCCAACCTCCTGCATCCCTCCATGGCCCCAATCTTGCACAGGTGGGGTCCCTTGGCCTGGCCTGCACCCTCTCACAATCAGGGGCCCCTTAAAGAATTTTGGAGAGCCAGTTTCAGACTGATCCCGCCAAGGGACCCCACTGGTGCATGAATTCATGCACCCAGCCTTTATTTATCTATAAAAAAGAATGAAATCTTAACATTTGCAACATGAATGGACGTGGAGGGTATCATGCTAAGTTAAATAAGTCAGACAGAGAAAGACAAGTGCCATATGATTTTACTTATATGTGCAATTTTTAAAAAAATAAAACAAAAGAGAAAGTTTCATAGATACAGAAAATAAACTGGTGGTTGCTAAATGGAAGGGGTGTGAAAGGCTGGGTGAAAAGGTGAAGGGATTGAGAAGTGCACATTGGAGGTACGGAACAGTCACAGGGATGTAACATGCAGCACAGGAATGTCGTCGATAGTACTGCAATAACTAGATATGGTGCCAGGTTATTGGGGGCATCACTTTGTAAGTAATATAAATGTCTAACCACTATGATGTATACCTGAAATAGTATAATACTGAATGTCAACAGTAACGGGGAAACATTACTTCCAGATCCCCTTGTCACTAGCCGCCTGAGGAGCCACTTGAATCAAAGCAGGACTTAGGAAGATGGATCTTGGTTTGGTGTGAACTTAAAATACCCAATGGACTGATTCTATAGGAATAATAACAATTCAAATGAGACAGGAAGAAAGTCAGCACAGTGACTGGCGGCCTGAGAGGAAATCCCATTCAAAAGCCACAGGTACCTAGAAGGTTACTCAGCCTCTGTTTCCCAGGTCCCTGGTCTGGGCCATGGAAATGTTAATAAAACCTGCTTGTTAATATCCTCAGGCTCATCATAAATACCAAGCCTGAAGAAAAGTGATTGGTGCTTCATAATTGCTACCTACTTAAGAGTTCAAGCATTCAATGCCAGAGCCGTGAGCAGGAAATGCAGCTGGCTGCCTCCGGAGAGGGAGCCCGGAAGGCCTCGAGACCGGAGGACGAAGCCTTCTCCGTATCGACATGTCTGAGAGCCCGGGAAAATCCGTTATCTCTCAGCATGTTTCCCTCAGCACCACAGGGAGCGCAGTAGTGCTGTGATCTGTCGTTTATGGAGAGCTAAGTGGCTTTTCCAGAGGCACTGGCCTGATGAGTAATAGGTCTGAGGCAGGGGATTCAGGTGTTCCCTGAGGACAGAGATCCCTGAACATAAGATCCCGAGACATAGTTCATGCCCTGGACAACCAACTAAGAGCTCTCCTCACCAGCTTCCCCACATCCCCCTGCCCCAAAGGTGCTCTGGGGAGAAAGCTTGTGCCCAGTGGAGGACTCTGGCCCAAAAGAATGGTTCCAATCCTAACCCAACCCCTGGCTTTACATTTTAATTGTCGACCAGAAATATAACACCTTTTCTCAAAATGAACCTCCCCTGATGGACTAGAGACCCAAACCTGTGTCCATGTCTCCTCGCGTGCCCCCAGCACTTGCAGTGAGAGGTCCCGGGGTCAGGTGGATACCCTGGATGACCGGTATTCTGTTTGACTCCCAACTGACTCAGAACCTAGGACATTCCAAACCAACTGCCCGCATGACAGTTGCACAAGGAATTAGCTTCGTCTTCAACTGACCAAATCTGGACAATGAGCAGTTAACCTGGGAAGGGGTCTGCAGGGTTGGTGCTTGGTGGCTGGTGGGTAAAGTCTACAAGCCCCAGGGTCTCGCTGACTGCTGAGCTGGCAGCCTGCACGGAGGCCTGGCTGAGAGCGGCAGGGCGGCACTGGCCCTGAGTGTGCCCTTCCCGGCCCAGGTCCTGCCTCAGCGAAACCAGTCTCTGCTGTCACACTGCAGCCCAGTGACGAGGCTCTCCGGGCGTACTGCCACAGCCCCTTCGATGAGTGGGGGACGCATCTGTGCCTCTACCTGTCCTTCGGGCAGGTGCCCATTCTCATGCCACAGAACCACTGCTAGGACGTCAGTAGATTCCCTTGACCACAGTTGATTTCCTTGTGAATCCTGTATTTGAATCCCTTACGGGGATCCTTTTTGTACTCTTGAGCCACGATCCTGGAAATATATTCAAAACAGAAAAAAGTTATTGACATGACACTGGCAGAGACCATGCGGAAGTATTCATTCATTCCCTGGTCCCACTGTGTTCTCTGCTCACCCGCTGCCTCTGGGAGCCAGCCGAGCCTGAGAGCGGCTTGCAGAGGGGCTGCGGTGTGGTGTGTGCTCGCCCCAGCTCGCTGGTCACGTGGGGACATGACTCTGGATGAGACGATGTGGAAAGGCAGCCCAGCACAGGGACAGCACAGGGGCTGGTGGCTGGTGACCTGTGCCATTTGGAAGCCACATGAACCTGGGAAAGTGACTTACCCCTCTGTCCTCAGATCCCTGTGCTGTGACATGGGGCCTCCTTATTAGTATTATGAGGCTAAATATACAAAAATTCAGATGCAGCCTGAAGAAACATGACTAGGTCTTCGTAAGAGCCTCAGACGTGTTCAAACATTAAGTGTCTGGAAGAATAAGCAAGAGATGAGACAGCAGCTGCCCCCAGAGAGGACACCTGGGCGGCGACAGGGCAGGGGTGCCGAGGGTGCTTTTCGGTCTCTATGGCTGCAATGCTTTGGGAATATCTTTCATCATCTCCTGTGGTCTCCACCGAGCCCTGTGGGGTCTGCAGAGAAGGGGCTGTGACCAATATTTCATGGTTCATGGCACAGAACTGACGACAAGTGGATCTAGGACAGGAGTGCAGTTGGTTCCCTAGGGACAGAGATGCCTGAACCCCTATGGGCTCTAGATCATGCCCTGGACTCCTGAACCAAGGGCCACCCTCCTTGCATCCCCCCCATTCTCCTGCCCCAAGGTTGCTGGGTGGAGACAGGAGGTGTTGAAGGCGTGGGAAGGGCACACGCCTTACCCAGCTCCCACCCATACGTTTCCATTCCAACCCAAAAGCGATGAGGTTTTCTTGAAAGGGAGTCTCTTAAGGGACTCTCCCAGCACCTTCACACATCAGCACCTTCACACATCAGCACCTTCACACATCAGCACCATGGGCTGCGCCTTCTGAGGGTGTGGCCAGTGGGGGGCGTGGCTCCACGCAGTTGAGAGCCAGGCCTTTCCAAGCCTACTGTGCACAGGCAGCTCTCAGGAGGCAGCTGGGCTTCAGCCACCAGCCCTGGGAAGTGAGCGCCAGCCCCTGGGAGGGAGCGGGTGGGCGCTGCTTCGGTGGTTCCAGGGATGGAGCTGGCCTGTCCGCCCTCTGCTCACTGATGTGCGCACCCATCAGTGCTCACCTGAGCAGCTGGGCTGAGGCCTGGCTGAGAGCAGGCCGTGGTGCCCAGGCCTGGGGGTGCCCCCCTCTCATTCCTTCCTCATACAACCCAGCTCACAAACCCCCCGTCCCTCCCGAGACCCTGCAGAGGCATGGACAGACTCCTGTCCTCATAGAGGGACCCTCCTTACTCACAGCCTGTGGCCCCACCCAGACCCTCCTGCCTCTGTCACTAAGGTTCACTCCACATCCCGATGGCACTGGCCCTTCTCGCCTCCCCAGGCAGCTCCACCCCCATCAGCCACAGAAGCCCCGCCCCGAACCCCTGATCTTTCCTGTCTCTAAACCCCTGCGTTCGGACTGCTAACGTTTGGTTTTGGATTTTGACATTCACACCGGGGGTTGGCCTGGAATCTCCTTTCCCGGGGTGCCTGTGCTAGGTGGTGTCTGGAGCCTCCTGACCCAGCAGAGGCAGGGTCCCTCAGAGCTGGTCTCTGGGAGCCGGGCAGGACACCCACACTGATTCTGACCATTTGGTAGAAATCAGGGGAAACCACTGGGCCTGAAGGTGACTTGTGGAAAATCGTTTTATATTTCTTGTGGGTTTTGTTTGTTTTGTTTTGTGTGTTTTTTTAAACCTCACCAGAGGACATTTTTTCATTTATTTTTAGAGTGAGTGGAAGAGAGAGGGAAAGACAGAGAGAAACATCGATGTGAGAGAGACACATTGGTTGGTTGCCTCCTGCATGAGCCCTGACCAGGGCCCCGGGCCGGGAGGAGCCTGCAACCGAGGTACATGCCCTTGACCAGAGTCGAACCTGGGTCCCTTCGGTCCACAAACTGACGCTCTACCCACTGAGCCACACCAGCCAGGGCTCTTGTTTTTTACATTTCCTTTACATGTTGTAAAGTACCCACGTCCTAGGAGTAAACTTATGGTTCCTTATAGATGTGAGCACATCTGTTGCCAACACCCAGTGGAACATGCGGTGCCTACAGCGCCGGCGGCCTCCTGTGAAGGAGATAGGGACAGCGCCTGACTTCCTGGGACAGGACGCCCTCAGCCACCCCAGGGGTGCTCCGCCCAGCGACTGTGTCCATTAGCTCCATGTCCCCGTGGCGGCAGCCTGAGAGGTGGAGGAGGGAGCCAGAGCTGGGGGAGCCCGCCAGGCCTCGGGGTCGGCTGGGAGTGGGGGCCGGGCGGGAGCGGAGAGGCGCCCCAGAAGCACCCGGCTCCGACATGACAATGCTGCTGCGCCGTGCGGCGTCCGGGACGGCCCACCCACGGCTGCCCTGGCTGAGGGAGGTTCTGCGTTCGTCTCATGTAAAGTTTTAAAAATACACTGGTAGGAGGTAAGTGCCGCTTAATGTACATCCTTCAGCAGGAGCGATCCGGCAGCTCTCAGCCTAAGTGCATCCAATGCCCACCAGGGATCAGCGGCACCACATGGCCGGCCCCCGGCCCTGCCAGGTTCATGTGGCACCACATGGCAGCTCCCCATTCCTGGCTCCGTGTCTCATTTAAACTTAACTTCCTGCCAGCGGGTGGGCCCCATCCCTCCGCGTGGCACAGCCTCCACGGGTGGCGAAAGAAGCCCCTCCAGCAATGGCAGGTGCGAATCCGGAGGCACAGACGGACGGAGGGGGCTCCTGGAGTGGGCGCAGGCAGGTCCCTGGGGCCCTAGAAGTAGCCATGGGCCCTGACTGGGCCCTGATACCCCGGGTCAGACCCCAGGGAATTGGAGCCTTTTGCTGCTGAGGTGCGGGCGCTGCGGGTCGAATGAGTGTCTATGAACGGCCACAGGAGCGACTGTCCCTGGGCAGTAGGCCGGCGGCCGGGAGTGACTGGTCCCCAGATGGCGAGGCTGATGCAGGGCGGGAGCTCCAGGACTCCCCACCCCGCCCCCTGGGGACTGTGGGGCGCAGGAGGGCTGAGGACACAGGTGGGGTGTGACCCGTCCCTCCCACACTCGCTACAGCGCAGTCATGAGACCGGCCTGTGCCTTCCCGTTTAAAACCATGCTGCTGTGGTCACTGAAGAACAAAGGTTTACGGGTTAATGTATTCCAATGAGATCAGTTAGAGAAGACACTGCCGATTAAAATGTAGTGAAACCAACAGTTACATTTGTCTTGTTTGCTTACAAACTTGGAAAAGAAACATTAAAATCTGTAGTCCTACCTCCTGCCACCTCCCAGAAGTTTCCTTCAGAGGCTGTGGGTTTTGTTGGATGTTACGAGACCGGCCTACAGAACCTCAGCGGAGACCTGGTGCCCTGCCCTGGCCCCAGCCCTCGGCCCTCCGCAGGGCTCTGAGGAGGCTGCGCCCCAGCGATCTGCGATCAGGTGACTCCCCACGGTGTGGAGCCTGAAACGCCTTGTCCTTGACGCTGGGACTACTAACACCCCCAGGACAGAGGGCTGGGCCAGGGGAGCTGCCCTGATTGCAAGAAAGGGAGCCCCTGTCCTCTGCCCCTCAGCCTTTCCCAGGAGCCCGCAGCAAGGAGGTCAGGGCCCCCCACAATCTCTCCTCACACCCAGTGATAAGGATCCAGCCTTAAACCTCCAACTAAGGGGGCTCCCTATTGATCGTAAGGGGGTCAACAGCACGGAGCTGGGTCCTCCGGCCAGACGTTAGCCAGGTCCTGGGGGCCTCCTCCCAGAGTCACACACCTGAAGCTATGCACATGGGTGGCCTCTCGGGAATCTTCAGCCCCTCCTCCAAACACGGGACCCAGGGAGGGCCGGCAGCAGCCGTGGACGCTCCCGTGGCCCGGGTGTCACCCAGGGCGGACGTGCACAGGGCAACCTTCATTGCCCCACGCTGACTCTTACCACCCGTCTCCCTCGCAGTCACTTGCAGCAGTGGCCACCCCAGAGCTCTCCTCAGTTTGTTCTTTCACTAAAATGCCAAAAAGAAGAAGAAGTGAGTTGGGAAGCAATGGCAACACCGCACTTACTTGCCTCGTCCTTTCCATCTGGAGCACTCGGAGCCACAGATTGTCTTGATTCCGGCCCCTCCTCTTGGACACCTGCTGGGAGTTGCTTGGCAGCTGGAGGGGAGAGAACAGCAGCGCGGGGAAAAGCACCCGCGTGAGCAATCTCAGGGCACCAGGCTCACAGGGCCCTGTTTAAGGTGCTTTTCTATAAAGGTGTTTTATTTGAATAAAAAATACGTTAAAAGCAACTAGAAGTAGATAAATATTATTTAATACCAAAGTCTTCCCTAATAAACAGAACATATAGCTAAGACTAGTGTTAAGACCATACAATAAAGAACCACCTTGGACTAAGGGAGGCACCCTGGGAGGGCGGCAGCAGACACGGCTCCTCCTCTTTGTCCTGATTGACGTTTCCCGGCAGGGTGGACGCTCCGTCCCCTCTGAGGCCCAGGCTGAGGCCTGCAGATCATGGCCTCAACGGGTGTCAAGCAGCACCTGCAACACCAACACAGGTGCTGAAATCCCTGGGAGGCTCTGAGACAGTTGGAGGCGGGCTCCCTGGAGGGAGTGTACAGGGCCCACAGGGCTCCTCAGACCCTGGAAGGTGACCTTGGCTCCGACATCCCCAGGGGTCAGGTTCCCAGGACACTAGGCCTCTCTGCTGCTCTGGGACAAGGGTGCTGTCCATGCTGAGTGTCTATAGATGTGCTGGGAGCGACTGGCCCTGGGCTGGTGCAGGCACAGCACAGCCTGGTCTGGGAGAGGTCCCTGGGCCCCCCAGCAAGCTGTGGGTACAACTGAGTCCCAGGCGTTCCTGGTCAACGGCGTCACTACTGATGGGCTGAGGCCAACACAAAACAATGTTATGGCAGCTTTATTCATGATTGCCTAATGCTGGGAGCAAGCAGAATGGCCCTCAATAAGTGAGGGGATCAGAAAACTCTGCTACAGCCACACAATGGAATATTATTCAATGGTAAAAGTAATTAAGCCATTAAACCACAGGAAAACATGGAGGAACCTTTAATGTACATTGCTTTTTGAAAAACGACATCCTGAAAAAGCTACACACGTTTGATGAATCCAACTATATAACATTCTAGAGAAGGCACAAGTAAACAGACAGTAAAAAGTATTGTCAG
This sequence comes from Eptesicus fuscus, assembly GCF_027574615.1. NCBI lineage: Eukaryota > Metazoa > Chordata > Mammalia > Chiroptera > Vespertilionidae > Eptesicus > Eptesicus fuscus. The sequence goes on along the minus strand of NC_072489.1, from coordinate 4,249,531 downwards.
GGGTTTCGAGGAAAGGAGAGAGGGATTAATAGTGAAGAACAGGGGTTATTAAGGCAGTGACACTATTCCAGTTGGTTGATACAAGACACTGTATATTTTTCAAAAATTATAGAAATGTAGAACACAAAAAGTGAACCTTAATGTTAAGTATGGATCAATATTGGCACACTGATAGTAACAAATGTACCACACTAATGTAAGACACTGATAATGGGAAACTGAGCAGGGGAGGGGGCATATGAGTGTAGAGGGCCACCTGGGAAGACACATGGGCATTTCTTTTAATTATCATCAGCTGAACTCAGGGCGTAGGCCGAGTCACGCCCTGGGAACATGCTTCCCCAATAAGGCTGGACATGTTAATCAGTTCTGACTTCACAGCAGCCCAGGTGTCGGCAGGGGAGGGACTAGATATGTAAATCTAGGCCTTTAAAATAAACGCGCTGCGTGGCTTGGGTCGTCGTTGCAGCCTCTCCATCAGAGAGGAAAGATGGCGTCCCACCCAGCCCCAGCTTCATAAATCTGTTTCTGCCTCTTGGTCTCTTTCTTTCTTTAACTTCTTAATCCCCAGCTCCTCCACTCAGCAACCAGACCAGTACCTTTTCCGTGATGACGTGGAAAAGAGAGAAACTCCACTACATATGGTGCCCAACGTGGGGCTCGAACCCATGACCCTGAGATTAAGAGTCTCATGCTCTACCGACTGAGCTGACAGCAGCTGCCCTATATCTAAATCCAGCCCAATGCCAGGAATGCTCAGGGATTTCTCAAGGATGCAAATAATCCTTTCCATTAATATTTACAGGGTAAACTAAGATTGTTGTTAGAGTATTAATTTTGACAGTAAAATAGTCAATTTTTCAGATTAGTTTAAATTGGCTAATTGAAAATAAGTGAATATTCAAGAAAATTTAATTGTACAAAAGGCTGTTCCTAAAGTATTAACTAAAATTTCTATTGGTAGTTCATCTCATGGTAAAATTGCTTAACATGCGATGAACCTATTTTTGTGCAAAAAATTAAATTTAAAGTTATCAAGACTGTATTATAAAAAATTTTTTCCAAAAGCCTCCATTAATTCAAAAAAGGGGGGGATAGTAGGGCAATATCATGTAAGGAAAAAATTATCCTGTAAGTAAATTACATCTAGAAAAATTTTTATTTTGAAAAAAATTAATTTCCATTTGTAATACTGATAACAAGACATAAAATCTTATAGTGTCAAAATAAGCCAAAGGAAAATCATTTGGACAAAAATCAAAAGGATCCCAAGTCTAATTTATAGAAAAGATTTCTTTATTAACCTTTGGTTGAGAATATGTTTATATTTCCAGAAAACTCCAAGTCCATATGGATTCCTGCAACAACAGATCCCAGAGAGGACCTGATAGGACTACTGCAGCCACAGAATAAGCAGTGGCCCACGAGAACAGAGGAGAAACAGTCCAGATATAGATAGTGAAGATGCCTTGCCATGATAGCAGTCAGCACCTGTGAATTGCTGCAGGTTGCCCAGGACCAAGGGCAAGGAAGGTTGGTGTGCACACACTTCTAGACCATGTGTGCACACCCTTCTGCATAGAAGTCAAAATGTTTGATGTTTTGTGTTTTTACCAGGACCCCTGACTTGGGGTCTTGCTTTATTTCAAACACAGGGAATGGTATTAACTGCCACATTAAAAGAAATATTATACCTCAGGCATTAACCATTTTTACAGATGGATCCAGTTCTGGAAAGACTGGATCTACTGCAGCAGGAGAGCAAAGGTCCTTCAAACCCCTTATATTTCAGTAGAAATATAAGCTCCTATTTATGCCTTAACAGATTTTGCTACGGAGCCCATCAACCTATAGCAATAGTGCTTATGTGGTAAGTATGGCAAAAATTATTAAAACAGCTACTATAGGGCACACTAATTCAGAGGAACTTTTCATTTAGTTTTCAGCCTTTAAAATGTTATTAGAGAAGGACAATGTCCATGTTTTATTGGAAGCAAGGTCCTCAGTGTGTTATCCACCTCTCTGTACCAACCTTAGGGGGTAACTCCCCAAGGACTTAAACCTAATCAAATTGACAAAATAGATGTTACTCAATTGTGGAAAGAGCCAATCGTACTCTTAAAATCATTTATTAAAACAAAAAAGAAGAGACAGATGTTATGTGTCACCTCAAAAGAGGCTCAGTCATGCTTTTTATACTTTAAAATTTTTGAATTATAATGCAAAGGATCATACAGCAGGTGAAAGGCATCAGGCCTCCTGTAGAATAGCTTCCACAGAGTCAGCTAGGTGGAAGGAAGCATAAACCAGACTAGAGTTTTATCAGATTCAGTAATTATGTGGGGAAGAGGTTGTGTTTTATATCTTTCCAGAAGGAGCAATGCAGCCAATTCGGGTGCCAGAGCATTACATCCGTCACCACAATGGACTCAGACAAGCTCCTGTGTCCCTTCACTCAAAAGGACTGAGAGTTGCCTGATGACAGCAAAGCAGAAGAAGAAAACTGAAAGCTATGCAAGGGACTGAGGTGCCAATATGGAGTCATCTGAAGAAGTTAACGACTGAAGTGCAGCAGATTGTGGAAAAGCAAGAAGTTGAAGCTACTTCTTCAACCATGTTCCTGCTAATGCTAGCATCTATTAGCTGCCAGTCTTCTGAAAGTCTTGCACAGCCAAGTCCAAGGACTCTGAGTAAATATACACCAGCAGCAAAAGAGACTTTCTTTCATTTAGTAGCAAAAAATGTTAACATGTCCATAGTTCTGATTTCTCTTATTGTTGTTTTGCATTGGCATTATTTTGTTATTATTTAATAGCCAGAGTTTTGCTCTTGACATTCAAGTTTTGAAATTGATAACATGTATGTAGTTTAGTTTTGCATTGGCATTGTTTGCAATTGTGTTAATATTAGAACTTTATTCTTAATGTTTAAATTTTACTTTTATTATAGTAGCTTAAAAATAAAAGAAAGGGTGAGATGTAGAGGGCCACCTGGGAAGACACATGGGCATTTCTTTTAATTATCATCAGCTGAACTCAGGGCGTAGGCCGAGTCACGCCCTGGGAACATGCTTCCCCAATGAGGCTGGACATGTTAATCAGTTCTGACTTCATAGCAGCCCAGGTGTTGGCAGGGGAGGGACTAGATATGTAAATCTAGGCCTTTAAAATAAATGCGCTGCGTGGCTTGGGTCGTCGTTGCAGCCTCTCCATCAGAGAGGAAAGATGGCGTCCCACCCAGCCCCAGCTTCATGAATCTATTTCTGCCTCTTGGTCTCTTTCTTTCTTTAATTTCTTAATCCCCAGCTCCTCCACTCAGCAACCAGACCAGCACCTTTTCCGTGATGATGTGGAAAAGAGAGAAACTCCACTACATATGAGAACCTTATTACCTGCTCAGTTTTTACGTCTGTCTAAAGCTCTATTAATTCAAATAATCTGGAAGGGAGGAGATTAAAAATGGTGGCTGAGTAAGTGGATGCTGCATGGACACGCTCCCAGGACCAAACTGGAATTACTAAAATACATAAAAACTTCCTGAGTAATCAACTGAAGACTCACTGGAGAGAACCCTGCTAACCGAGGATGGAAAGTAGAGACCACATAGAGACTGGTAGGAAGGGTGGAGGCACGAAAGGCCTGGCTTGGCTCCCACAGAAAGCAGCTGAAGTTCTGAAGAGATATCTCAGCTGCTGGGAGTTGCCACTGAGAACTCTAGAGTCTAATTCCCAAGCTGGGCCCCCCAGCAGAGAGCACCAAGCTGAGAAGGATACCCACATAACATCTGGCTGTGAAAAGCAGTGGGGTTGCTATCTGCCAGGGTGAGAAAACTGGAAATGCAGGCATCCTCTTAAAGAGCCAACACACAAAATTCCCTGTGGAGCAATGCACCTTGTGCTCCAGCAGAAGGAGGGCAGAGTGGACTGGAGCTGTGTGAGCAGAAGCCAGGATTGGGGGCTCTGGGTTTAGAACTCAGAAGGCAGACATCCAGGTTTCCTGTGCTGCATCATTCCCTCATGCTGCAGATGTCATCTTTCTCACACAGAAAATTGCTATCTAGACATTTGTGCCTGGGGGGAAGACAGCTGGCCCACCCTATTGGAAAACACCTTGCCACATGGTGTGGAATTGCTGAGGCCCATTAAGAGTTTGAGAATAACAATTAGCCTCCAGTCAGAAGCAATCACTCTCTCCTGTTAGAAAACTCTCACCATGCCTGTGGACAATTGCCTGAGGGCTATTCAAGACTACAACCAGTCTGCAAGCAGAGGCAGACTCTGGAGGCTTTGAGTCTTTGCCTGATCTAATTAGACAGAAATAGCATTTGACACTGCCCTGCACAAGAGATTGAGAGGCATAGCAGATCTACCTAAAACATAGTCACAAACCCAAACAGGCACCCAAACTGAAGAGACAAAGAAACAACCCCCAAAGGAAAGAACAAGAGAATTCTCCAGAAGAAGAGATAAATGAAATGGAGATAAGCAATTTATCTCATATAGAGTTCAGAATAATGATGGTAAAGATGCTCAACAGCATGAGAAAAGATATAGTAACAATGAAAACAGGAATAAAGAATGACATAGCACAAATAAAGGACACATCGGAAGGAATACACAGCAGGTTAGGAGAAGCTGAGGATCAGATCACTGAATTAGAAGATAAGGTTGAAAAAAATCACTCAATCAGAGAACCCAAAAGAAAAAGCAATTTAAAAAAAGGAGGACAGCTTAAGGGAGCTGTGGGACAACATGAAATGTAATAATATTCCCATATCAGGAGTGCCAAAAGACGCAGAAAGGGAGGAAGGAATAGAGAACATGTTTGAAGAAACAATGGCAGAAAACTTCACTAACCTGGTGAAGGAAAAAGTCACAAAAGTTGAGAAGGCACACAGAGTACCTAGCAAGACAAACCCAAACAGGCCCACACCCAGACACATCATAATTAAAATGCCAAAAATTAAAGACAAAGAGAGAATCTTAAAGGCAGTAAGAGAAAAGCAAACTGTTACCTACAAAGGAGTTCCCATAAGGCTGACACCTGATTTCTCATCAGAAACTCTACAGGCCAGAAGGGAATGGCATGAAGTACTCAAAGTAATGGAAAACAAGGTTCTGAAACCAAGATTACTATATCCAGCAAGGCTGTCATTCAAAATAGATGATGAAATAAAGAGCTTCCCAGACATTAAAAGGCTAAAGGAGTTCATTACCACCAAGCCAGCATTACAAGAAAGCTAAAGTGACTGCTGTGTAATGAGAAGAAGAAATAGAGAAACCTAGGCATACAGAATTAAAATGTCAATAAATAAGCACTATCTATAATAATAAAAACATAATATGCTAATTAGACCGGACAACCTTCCGTATGAAGCCGGGCTGCAAGGGAAGCCCGGGTCCCGGATGCTGGAGGGAAGCCTGGATCCCAGGTGCCAGAGGGAAGTCGGTGCCAGCAGCCTGAGGAAGGAAGCCTACTCTTGCATGAATTTCGTGCATTGGGCCTCTAGTCAATAATAACCTTAAATGTATATGGACTTAATGCTCCAATCAAAAGGCATAGGGTAGCTGAATGGATATGAAAATATAACCCAACTATATGCTATCTACAAGAGACCCACCTCAGAACAAAAGACTCACACAGGATGAGAGTGAAGGGATGGAAAAGTTTTTTCCATGCAAGTGGAAAAGAAAAAAAAAAGCTGAGGTAGCAATATTCATATCTGACAAAATAGACTTAAAATGAAGGCCATCAAAGAGACAACAATGGTCACTACATAATACTAAAGGAATGGATGCAACAAGAGGATGTAACCCTAGTAAACATATATGCACCCAATATAGGAGCACCTAAATATATAAAAATACTTCTAGAGGACTTTAATGGAGAGATCGACAACAATACAGTCATTGTAAGGGACTTTAACACCCCGCTGACTTCACTGGATAGATTTTCCAGACAAAAAATTAACAAGGAAACAGTGACCCTGAAGGACACACTGGATCAGATGCATTTATAGAACATTTCACTTCAAAGCTACAAAATATACATTCTTCTCAAGTGCACATGGGTCATTCACAAAGATAGAACATATATTAAGACACAAAATAAGTCTCTACAACTTCAAGAAGATTGAAATCCTATCAAGCATCTTCTCAGATCACAATGGAATGAAGTTAGAAATTAACAACAGTAAAAAACACCCCAAAACATTCAAACACATGAAGGCTAAATAGCATGTTATTAAACAATGAATAGGTTACCAATGAGATCAAGAAAGAAATCAAAAGCCTTTTCTTTAGTCTATCTTATCTCATCTGTATATATAAAAAGCCAGAGACCATAACACCATTACAACCATAACAACCTAATGACCGGTCGCTATGACACCCACTGTGGCCAGCAAACCGGCCTGATCCAGGCCGGATCACCCCCAACACCCCAATCAGGGCGGGGCCAGCTGGCCAATCACCTTGGCTGGCAGAAATTTGGGGTCCAGGGACCTTGGAGTTGCTCGGTCTCAGTCTTGAGCAGCTGCGCAGGCAAAGCTCTCCTTTGGCGGAAGTGGACCTAGTACAGGGCGCTGGAGTCGGGGATGGGGTGGGAGGCTTTCTTGGTGGCCACAGCAGTCCCCACAGGCTGCATACAACACCTGGGCGTCCGGCCCCGGTCGGAACAGCGGCAGCAATAGGGGCTGCAGGGCGCAGGGGGCAGCGGCACACAGGAGCCAGGAGGTGCAAGGCCCGATGTGGACCTTACCCCGCCGGCTCGGCCCAGCAGTACCAGCAGGTGGGCCACAATGTGCTGCGAGGCGCTGGGCCATAGACAGGAAGGGAAGTGAGCCAGGAGGGCAAGGCCCCACACCAGACAGAACCCCGAGCAGCGTGGGTGGGTCAGGAGCTGGAAACCCTGGTGAGGTGGGCGGGGCTGCAGCCCCGCACCATTTCGGCCTTGGCCTTGGAATTCTGCGAGCAACCAGTGTGCTGGCTACCAGCGCATCAGAGGTCAGCCCCACTTCAAGAGAGAGGACGTGGCGGGAAGTGGCAAGGCCACAGGAGGGATGGGAAATGTTGTGGCCGTCTTCAGGAAACACAGCTGCCACGGTCTTCAGTAACTATGAACAGATAATCTTTGGTCTCAGTTCTACAGAAGAGGAAGCTGAGACTCAAAGAAGGGAGCCTTCCGCAACACCTCACCCACTTCTCAGACCTGACCTGTGCAGCATTGTTTTCGTTGACAGTAGAGGATCCAAAATGTTTTTAGATCTTTGCTATTTTAGGCAGGAAAGAATTTAGCACAGGGAATTGGTGCTTGGGAAATCATTGGAAACCTGGAGGAATTAGGCTGGGTATTAGGCTGGGCCCCAGGTAAGACTCCCTGTCCAGCAGGAGGAACTGCCACAACTGAATTTTAGGACACTCTGGCACAGCTGTGACCCAGGGATCAGGAAACTGCTGCCCCTGCAAGTGCCCTCCAGCTCCCACAAAACAGGTCACTGGGCACTGCCTCTGCCACAGCTGCCTGTGCACAGCCTGGATTCCGCTGCATAAAACCTCCACATCTCTGCAAACATGACACCAGCAGCAAACAGCCCAAACTGCGAGAAGATGCCTCTGCCCCACTTCTGCCTTCAAAATATTGTGCAAGCGCATCCAGTCAGCAGAAATGAATTCATATCCAGAAACCTAGCTGCAAAGGAGTTTGGGCAGTTTCAGACTTTTGTCTAGGAGTGAGATCTTTCCAGTGTACCTCATGTGCCTGGTATTGATAAAAATGGGGCCCGGCTGGTGGGGCTCAGTGGTTGAGCATCGGTTGAGCATCGATCTATGAACCAGGAGGTCATGATATGATTCCTGGTAAATTTTTGGGCTTGATCCTCAGTAGGGGTGTGCAGGAGCCAACTAATCAATGATTCTCATCATTGATGTTTCTATCTCTCTCTCTTTCTCCCTTCCTCTGAAATCAATAAATATTTTTTAAATGGGGTCATGCTGTATATATGTGTGTCATAACAAGTTTTTCACTTCATAGATCACTAATGTCTTTCCTGTTAAAACCATACTTAGAGAACATTATTTATTTATCATTCATTTTAATTGATCTCAGAGAGAAGGGAGAGAGAGAAACATTGTTCCATTGTTTCCTGCACTCACTGGACTGGGTATTGAATCTGCAACCTGGGCATGTGCCCTGACTGGCAATCGATCCACCACTTTCTGGTGTATGGGACGATGCTATGCTGGCACCCTGACCCCAGATTCCAGCCTCCAGAACTGTGAGAAAAATACATTTCTGTTGTTTAAGCGACACAAATTTATGATATTTTGTTATGGCTGTCTGAGCTGACTAATCTATACTACTAAAAGGGTAATATGCTAATTAGACCAGGTTGACCGGACATCTTCCAGTCATCCTTCTGGACATAGCCACAGTGGCGGGGGCTGAGGCAGAGGTGGTTAGGGGCGATCAGGCTGGCAGGGGAGAGCATTTAAGGGTGATCAGGCAGGCAGGCAGAGTGGTTAGGGGCGATCAGGTAGGCAAGCAGGTGAGTGGTTAGGAGCCAGTGGTCCCAGATTGTGAGAGGGTGCAGGCCGGGCTGAGTAACCCCCCACCCGGTGCACGAATTTCATGCACTGGGCCTCTGGTATTAATAGAACTACAACAATTTTCTTTTAGTTACTATTTGGCTGCTGTATCTTTTTCAATATTTCTGTGTGTAATCGTTTACATATCCTGGGAAACAAATATAATATTATTTTTTTAATCCAACTAAGTACCTCTATCTTTTAATATGTGAGCTTAATCTATTTACATTTACTGTGATTACTTTTATGTTTATACATATTTTTTATTTTCTTCTTTTGTGTTTCTATGTACAATTATTTTTTTAAGTTTTTTTCTCCCTTCTTTATTATGTTGAATTAATCAGTGTTCTTTTAAAATTATTTTTTATTTTTATCTCCCTCTTCTAGTTTAGAAGTTACACATGCTGCTTCTAGTCTTTACTTGTTGTTCTGAAAGTTTAACACGCATCCTGGACTTCGAAAGTCTAACACTGCCCTGCGCACTGCGGTGGGACTGCTAGCCACATGTGGCTCCTGAGCATTTGAAATGGGATCAACTGGAAAATTAAGTTTTTAATTTTAATTTAAAAATCAATACACAACACAGTTGTAAAGATTTTACATATGTATGTGAATTATCTTTCTCAACTTTACATTTTGTGAAATCTAAATATTTCCAATGGAAATTCAGCGTCCAAATTGAGATGTATTATAAATATAAAATACACATCAGATTTAGAAGATTTAGTATAAAAATATATAACAAGCTTCAATAATATTTATATTGATTACATGCCGAAATTATAATATTTTGTGTATTGCATTAAATAAAATATATTACCAAAAAAATTTCACATGACTCTTTTTTGATGTGTCTCCTAAGCAAATTTTAATTCCTTGCGTGGCATTATATTCTGTCGGATCATCTAAACAGTGCCCAGGAGTCTGGATGCCCTGTTTTCCCAACGGTTCTCTTCCATGCCATTGTCTTCAGTATTTAGTTGTGTCATATGCAATATTAGTTTCACCTTGTTCTTCACGATCCCGCCTGAATTTATCACTCGTTTCTTTTCCACTCAGTGATGATTTGGATTAACCAGAACGTTTGCGGCTGGCTTCATCCACCTGTACAGCGGGCGTCCTGTGCCCTCTCGCAGTTCAGCTCCTTCATTCAGCTTCCATGGGCGCCTGCGGGCTGCTTCCTCTGGCCCTCCGCCTCCGCCCCCGCCTCCGTGGGAGCTGCTGGGTGCGGGAGCCACAGGCCAGGGAAGCCCACGCTGCAGGGGGCAGGGGTGGGGGTGGCAGCACTGGCCCAGCCCCACAGCTGCCGGCCTCTGGGGCAGGCGCTCACCGCCTCTGCCTTAGATCTGCACTGGGCTAGGGCAGCTCGGTGCCCTCCTGACACCTCCCAGAAAGTGCATCTGCTTGTCCTGGTGCAGCCTGTGGGGCAGGAGACGGCTGGAGATGGACCTGGCGCCTCGGCCATGTGAGCCTCACTGACAGGGCTTATGGCCAAAGCACATTCCCTGACCCCGGGCCTTGGGCGCCATTCCCAGCGTCTGCTTTCCCGCTCACAGACCTTCCCAGCCCCGCAGCCCAGGCCTGCAGTGGGGGCGGCAGGGGGCACTCTCTGCCTCCTTCAAATGTGCTCCCTGGACGCCTCACCGCCTCACCCGCATCGGGCCCTGAAGCCCCCAGAATGCTTCCTGCGGGTGCTGCAGGTGCCTCTGGGAGCCCCTCAGGCCAGCAGAGCCTTCTCCCTGGAGGGGCCCTCCTCAGCCCGGTCAGGGCACCACTGTAAGGCCCATTGATGCCCAGCCGTGTGCCAAGAGCTCCATCCTGTGGCCGCAATCGCCCAGTGCAGGCAGGTTCAGCTGCGCACCTCTGTTAACTGGTTCTGGTCCTTCTAGCCAGTGATGCGAAGCCTCTTCAAAAGCTGGAGGAACCAATCCCAGGCTCCAGATCAGCTTACACGTGGACCCACATCAAACAACGTGCATCCCGCCGACGCTGCCACCGTGTGAAAACTCGGAAAGCAAAACAAGTGTGCTGGCAAAAACCAGGTTCCCTGAGAGCTCAGCCGTGGTCTGTGGTGTGGTTTGGCTAAATTTGTGATGCTGGGCTCAGAGAGCAGAGGCCTCCAGAGGCCTGCTAGAACCACCCAGTTTCTGGGGGCTTCCTGACCCCCGACAGGGACTTCATTTCAGGGAAGCCAGTCAGCCCACTGATGGTGACAGGTTCGTGGCCAGGGTTGAGCGTTCCCACCCAGTCACCGGGGAGACCCCAGAAAAGACCCAAGAGGCACCCACAGTCTGGCCGCCAGCCCCACACACTAAGCGTTAAAGACAGACTGATTCTCTGCCACTTGCTGCCAATTTGCTTTTAAACACAAATGCAAACTCAGGCACTAATACCGCTTGGGGGTGTTTGACTGTCAGGTGGTCATCCCAACTTATAATGGCTTGCTTTTCAATTTATCATGTAAATTAAAATGCAGAATTTACAAAAATGTCCAGGAAACTCAATTTGAGAACCAAGCATGGTCCCAGCTAATGCTGCTGCTGATGGAAGAAGGTGGAGGAGCGGGCGCTCCCTGGCCATGGTGCGTGTCACTGCCATGCCGTGGGGACCAGTGCACAGGCCTGAGCTAAGGTCTTCGCCTGACTTACCTCCCTCCGTCCTCACAGCAGCCGCTGGGGTGGGCACGTGGGCCTCCTCATCCTGCAGGTGGGAAACGGGCCGCCTCAATGCCCTGTTCTTTCAGCTGAGCCTGCACCGCCTCCCAGCAGGCAGGGCCGGGAGCTCGCCCTCACTGGCGAGCATAGCGGAGGCCTGGCCTGGCCTGCCAATTCTGGTCGGTCCTGGTAGGAGGGGGCCTGCAGGGTCTCAGCGCGGCACACTCACCTTGCTCCTCAGCAACCGAGTCCTGGCCCTGCAGCAGGAGGGGCGCTCCCTCACCTGCGCCAGCAACTCTCTCCACCACAGCCTGCCTGCCCCCCTCCCAGCGCCCTCCCAGGGCTGGTGGAGGTTTCCACCGTGCTTTGGTGGAAGGCTGAACTGAATGAACCTCCACCCCAGCCCCAGCCCTACCCAGATTCCCAGTCTACCCGTCCACAGCCAGCCATGCCTGCCTTGGTCAGGGAGGACGAGAGCAAGGGCCACACTGAGCCCCAGTGAGGGGAAGGCTGGCCCGCCCTCAGAGAAGGGGGCTCAAGCCTGCAACCTAGGCATGTGCCCTGACCTTGAATGGAACAGGTGACCTCCTGGTGCCTGGGACAACACTCACCCAACTGAGCCACACCGGCCGGGCTGGCTGAACCTTTCTCAGTTTCCCCGTCCACAAGTGGGGAGATTTGGGTGATGCTGGGCCCCGAGAAGTGGCTCAGATCCCCCCTTTGCAACCTGAGGGTTCCTCCCCTCTGATGACTTCTCCAGCCCTAACCTCCTCCCCATATTGAACACACATAACTAGGCCAGGGATGCGGAACCCAGCTGCTCGGAGCAGACTCCGTGTAGAAATCCCCAGGGACCCACACACCCTGCCAGCCTCACACGGCTCCAGGGGAGGGGAGGCTGCAGGTGAGGGTGGGGCAACTTGGAGCTTGGAGGCTGAGGGAATGCTGAGATGGGGCTGGTGGGAAGCCCTGGTCCATGGAGCGTGGGGCTAGTGCCCGCCAGGGGGCGCTCTGCACCAAGTCAAACTCCAGCAGGTGTCCCTGGCTCAGCCTCCCTGGCCCAGCCCTTCCTGGCAGAGGTCGGCCTCGTGGGGAAACATTTCCTGAGCTGAGGCTGCTTCAGGCTCTTAGCGGGCCAAGGACAAGGGCACCGGGCATCCTCCCCAGAGGCACCGAGGAGCCAGGGAGCCTGGTGCTGACTAATGATGTTCGGCCCCGGGCGCTTCCTCTGGTCCTGCCTGTCTTCTCTGCCGGCTCTTCACACGGTCACACGGGGGCCTGGGCTGCAGGGTGAGAAGAGGGACAGGAACCTGAGCTGCCCTCCAGGAGGTGTCCGGCTGCTGGGACCAAGTGAGTAGACCCCAATGGGGTAACGCCCAGACAGTTTTTCTGGAACCCAGGCCCCCCTGCCTGCCAGAGCCCAGATGCCCACCCTGTGAGGGGTGCTCAGTGCCCCAGGCTCACCTGGGCACAGCCGGGGCCCTGTGGGAGATCATGAGGGCTGCAGGTGAGCAGGCGGCCAGGCCAGTGAGGAAGCTGGCCATCTTCCCATGAGGATGAGGGACCTGGTCGGAGCCCCACCCACCTTGTTAGACTGTGCTGCTGGGGTGGCTCAAGCTCCGCTGTCACACTCCCCTGGGGCTGCTGTGGGTTTGGTGCACAGTCGGCCCCTAACTGCTAGCTGTCACCGTTAATAATGCCGGCGGCGGCGTGGTGACCGTGCCGGGCCCCACCCTGAGCCCATGGACCAGTCCTCAGTCAGAGCTGCTCTGAGCTGTCACCCAGCTCCACCGCTGCCCTTCCCGGGGCGCTGGCAGGCCCAGGAGCTGCTCCCACTGTGCTGAGCTTAGCGGGGTGGCCTGCCCTAAACACTGCTGCCAAGAGAGGAGGTGAGGGCAAGGGGCAGGCTGGCTGGATGATTGGCAGCAGCCCTCTTGTCCCCTCTGCCCCGAGGCTGCTCTCTGCTGGTTGGTGAGCAGAGCCCATCCTACCTGCCTTTCCACCCATGTTCTCCCCAAAGCAGATGCCACACCCTGGGCTGTCATCCCACTGCAGACTGAGGCCGGCAAAGGTCACTGCTCAACCATAGCCCTCCTGGTATAATCCCCCCCCCCCCCACACACACACACACACACACACTGTCCCTCAATGTAGCGGGGGAAGTGAGGGGCAGGGGTCTTCCCAGGACACAGACTCCTGGCTCGTTGTCTGCTAGGACAGCAGAGCTCAGGTGGGAGCACAGACCTGGCCAGAGAGCACACGCCTGGCCAGGGGAAGAGCACACGCCTAGCTGGGGAAGAGCACATGCCTGGACGGGGGAAGAGCACATGCCTGGCCGGGGGAAGAGCACACGCCTGGCCGGGGGAAGAGCACACGCCTAGCTGGGGAAGAGCACACGCCTGGCCGGGGGAAGAGCACATGCCTGGCCGGGGGAAGAGCACATGCCTGGCCGGGGGAAGAGCACACGCCTGGCCGGGGGAAGAGCACACGCCTGGCCGGGGGAAGAGCACACGCCTAGCTGGGGAAGAGCACACGCCTGGCCGGGGGAAGAGCACACGCCTGGCCGGGGGAAGGGAGGGGACTGGGGACAAAATTAAGGGCAGTCAATCCATCCAAGGGGAGGAACTAACATTGCTACACACAGGCACGCACGCACACACACACACGCACGCGCACGCACAGCTGGGGCCAGTCTCATTCATCATTCCCCCGTGGTCGGCAAACTGCGGCTCTCGAGCCACATGCGGCTCTTTGGCCCCTTGAGTGTGGCTCTTCCACAAAATACCACGGCCTGGGCGAGTCTCTTTTAAAGAAGTGGCATTAGAAGAAGTTTAAGTTTAAAAAATTTGGCTCTCAAAAGAAATTTCAATCGTTGGACTGTTGATACTTGGCTCTGTTGACTAATGAGTTTGCCGACCACTGCCCTAGATGACCCTGCAGTGGGCATTGTATTCTCGGAGCCCTTCTCCCCTCCCGTAGTCATCATGCCCTGGCGTCTACTCCAGCTTCCCTGCTTCGCACACCAGCCCAGACAGAGGCCTTGTGGAAGCCCACTGCGCCTGCTGGGACGCATCCAGCTGCATTAGCAAACCAGCACCTCTCATTACCCGGCCGTCAGGGTTGGCTCAGGGGTAGATTGGTTGCCCAATCAAGGCCATGAGGAAGGAGGTGTTGCTGAGGGAGGGAGGAGGCTTCCCAGCATTCCGAGGGAGACAGCAGGGAAATGGCCTTTCCCGGTGTGAGACTGTTAGACATGGAGGAGGAGCATGGGCTCCTGAGCTGGGTCCAGCCTTCCTTACTCATCAGGAAACCTTCATGGGGTGAAGCAGACACCCAGGAAGCAAACAGGAGAACTGGGAGGGGTGGGTATTGTCAAGCTGCTGAATCTAGCCATGTGTCAAGTCTGTACTATTCGGACTTTCCCACTAAAGGGACCATAAGCCTCTTGTGTTTTAACCTTTTGCACTCGGATGTCGAGTGTGACTTGACATGGTTAGCATCGGTAGCAGCTCTTTTTATACTCTTTGAATGTATCAATAATTGGAAATATAAAAAAATCCAAGTAAATAAGTTTGTATGAAAAGAAACTCCAGTTTTTTATTCTACTGCCACGCTTTGTAAAATCCGGGGTATTTAAAAAATTAAATCCCGAGTAGAATAAAGGAATCGAGAAAAAAGCAAGCGAGTGCAAAGGGTTAAGCCCATTTTAATTGTCTTTTGGTTTCCAGCAACTGAAAGGTTCTTACCTGATTATCCTCTTTTGACCAAAGATGAAAATGGAGACCCAGACGGTACAAGAAGGCGCCAGACAGATCACAGTGAGCACCTGCATAGCAGGTGTATGTCCCTGCAACATTGGAACACGCTTATACTCAAATGGAGCTGGGCGTGCGCACTGTTACTTGCTCCTTCAGGGCCCTGTTTCCCTAGCTCGTCCGGTTTTGTGCTCCAAGAAGAGGAAACACCTGGGCTCGGCGCAGCGCAATCCCAAGCTCCTGCAGCCCCACCTGGCCGCTCCTCCTCCGCCCCTGCCTGCTGTCACCCTCCGCCCCTGCCTGCTGTCACCCTCCGCCCCTGCCTGCTGTCACCCTCCGCCCCTGCCTGCTGTCACCCTCCGCCCCTGCCTGCTGGGAGAACACAGATAAAGGTCCTGCGGGTCCAGGAGGTCCCCAAGTCCTGTCCCAGCCCAAGGTTCTCAGGCCTGACTCTGGGCACCTCCATGTTTCAGGCTCAGGCTCCATCTCTCTTCTCACTTTGCACTTCGCACCGCCCCCTTGGGCAAGCGAACCGTTCTGGGCCCCAGGGCCTGACCGCATCTCTGATTTAGGATCTGCTGCTCTCTTCAAGCCACCAGGCTCCCCCACTGGCTTCTGCTGCCAGCTGCCTGGGCACTCCTGGGCCCAGAGGACTCCTGGGCACAGAGGACCCCGGGGAACAGAGGACCCCAGCTGCAGAGGCTGTCCACCCACCGCCAAGGCCTAGAGCAAGACAGCGCTGCCCCAGGCCGCCTGCCCAGCAGCCTGTGTCAGCCGCAGCCTGAGCTTTGCTGGGGCAGCCAGGGGTGAGAGGGACCCCCGCCATGGGAAAGGGACCCACGGCCAGGAGCTTGGCTGTGCTTGTTTTATCTGCCTAACTGCGGTCGGTTCTGGAACCACAGACACGGTGCAAGTTCAGCACAGCAGAGGCAGGGAGCAGGGAGACAGGCCGCGGCGGGAAGGTCAGTCTGGCGTCCCCCCGCAGCTGCTCCTCGGCCTCTGAGCTCCGTATGTGCCACCACAGCAGCACGTCAGTGAGGCCAGCCGCACAGACCTCACTTGGCTGTCTCCTAACCAGGGTTTCTCTTTGATTTTCTACAACCGCCAATGATGCCCAATCCCCAGAAATGGAACAGAGGCAGGCCTGTGGCGGCCAGTGGATCAGGGTGCAGCCCGGCCTGGGTGCCGGCGCTCTGGGCCCCGGACCCACCAGAAGGACTGCGCCCGCAGCAGTGCAGGGGGGTGGCCCTGGGCCGTGC
Source organism: Eptesicus fuscus (assembly GCF_027574615.1). Lineage (NCBI taxonomy): Eukaryota > Metazoa > Chordata > Mammalia > Chiroptera > Vespertilionidae > Eptesicus > Eptesicus fuscus. The sequence continues at coordinate 4,233,279 of NC_072489.1, read as the reverse complement.
TGCAGGTTGGAGATGGCTGTCCGCGCCCGGTTTCCAGCACAGAAGCACGGCTCCTTCCCAGGCCAGGCCAGCAGGTTGGAAGGTCACGTGTCTGACCCGTGTGGAAGGCGTTGCCCTTTTACCGCACCATCTCCATCCTCCACTCGTCCTAGGGACCTTGCCATCGCTGTTCCCCTTCACCGTTTGAGGAACTGATACCGGAGGCCCCGTGACTTGCCCAAGGCCCTCCCAGGACCCCTGGGGACACTTGCACTGACGGGGCCGATTCCTCACAGCGGGGCCTCTTGTTGGAAATCCGGGGAGACGCCAGGCGGGCATTCTAGCCCTCGTTTCCTGGAAGTGCTGCCTCCTGCACTGCCAAACGGAGCTGCCTGTCTGCTGGAGGGTGTGGCTGCTTCTTCCTAAAGCCGTGCCCGGGACCCTGTGCGCCGACGGCAGCCCCACCCCCGCCATGCTGCCCACGGCCTCCAGCAAAAGGAGAACATTTGCGGCCAGATATTTTGGTAGGAATTCTGTTTTATTCTGTGTGGAGTAGGGTTACCTTTGCTCTGGGAGGGGCCCCCCGAGGCCACCCACGGGGGCCCTCTCAGCTTTCGGGCTGGGAGCAGCCAGGGTCCAGGGACTGGCCCGGGCGCAGGGCTCACCCCGAACTGGGGAACGGTTCCAGGTCTGCCTGGACAGCGGAGCCTGGGAGCCTGTGGTGTGGCCACGGCCGTCGAGCCTGGGCTCTGAGGACGGCAGACCAGGGTGCATACGGCGCATCCTTTCGGGGGGGCTGTGCTTCCTGAGGCTATGCTGGGCCCCCTGGAAACAGTGGGGCCAGGCGCTGAGACAGAAACCCAAAGGACAGCCGTCGCCCCAGCATAGTGCCCGGGGGAACTTAAAAGTGGGACGGCCCTCTGGTGGGGTGCCAGCTGGGAGTCACGCAGGTGCTGCTGGGCCGCACGGCGTGGGCCAGGCGGCTGTGCAGCGATGCTTCGGGTGCTGGGAGCCTGGCCCTGCGGGTGAGGATTGAAATCCCAGGGATGGCGGGGAAGGGAAGGCAGCTCCTGAACCCGCTGTGCCTGAGAGCCAGGAGGGAGCTTTGTCAAATCCCAGGCGTTGCAAATACTGGAGACCTCTCATTGATCGAGGGCGGGCCCCAGGCATCAGCATATTCCTTAATTCCCGGGGGAGCCTACCGCTCAGCTGCCAGGAAGCACCAGCGCGGGCCCAGGGTGGCCGCAGCCTGCACAGCCTTTGGGGGTCTGCGCCGTGTCTGTAGGGCGAGGAGTCAGGCTCTGTGTTTGCAAGCCGGGTGGCTGGGCCCAGGCTGGGCTGGCCCTCTGCGGGCGGGCCCTGCAGGGTGCTCCCTCCTGCAATAGGATTGGGCCTTTAACTCTTTCCGGTCCTAATGCATTGTGGGTCTGTAAAATCTCCGTGTTCCAGCATCATCTGATTTGAAGGGAAAACTCACTTGCTTTTCCCTTTTCGAAGGTTTCAGCCACCAGATTTTCATGTCTCCTGGCTTCAGGGTGCAGATGCTGATCATTTAAGAAAGACAAATGAGATACTGCCTGAACACCTGACTTTTTAAGCATTTACTTGGAGTAATTTATTGCAGTGAAATTCACATAAAATTAACCATTTTTAAGTGACGCGTTAATTCCATGTAACTCGTACTTGCCCAGTGTCTGTGGCCCACCACCTCTCTCCAGCTCCAGATGTTCTCATCGCCCAAAGAAACCCCGCCCCTCGCTCCGCCGTGGCCCTGGGGGTCTCTCTGTCTCTGCAGACTTACCTGTGCTGCGCAGTTCACGTGAACAGACTCACGTGACGTGAGTCCTTTAGTGACTGCTTCCTTGACTAAGAGAAATAGCTTTAAGGTTCATCCACATCGTGACATGCATCGCAGACAGCGGGGCAGCTTTGTCAAAAACGCCGCAATGCCACTGGGAAGAAAGGGGGTCAGTCGCATGGGGAAGTGGCTTCCCTCCCATCCTTGGTCTGGGTCAGCTCTTCTGTCTCTTCTCCCTCCCTCTCTCTCCCTCTCTCTCCTTCTCTCTGTCTCGGTTGTTCTCTGTCTCTCTCCCTCCCTTTTCCATCCCTCCCCCTCCTCTGTTTTCCCTCTCCGTAGATTCTGGAGGAGACTGTTGAGGAGCCTGAGCTTGTTTTTAACTGAGATGCTCAGGGAATTTGGGTAAACAGAAGATTCTTTGGGGTTCAACTGTGCTGCCATACTTCACTTTACTTGGCCCATAATCTTGTCACACCAGGAGCCACCTGCAGCAGGAAGCCAGAGGCCAGCCAGGTCTGGGTCTCCTTCGGGGGCCTGTGCTGAGACTTGGACCCGCCATGGGCACCTGTGGCTCTAGCACGTTAGAATGTTCCTTGACACCCCTGTCTGTCCCAGCCAGCTGCGCCCACTTTGCTCAGCAGCCTCCCAGACCTCTGCTCACCACCGGCCTGCCTCTCCTAAGGACGGGGGTGGGGGGTTATCCTGCAGCTGACCCTCCTGGGCACTCCCCACCATGAGCAGCCACTGCACACCTGAGCCACAGCGGCAAGAAAGATGGTGGCCTCTGCCCACACCTGTCAGAGTCCCAAGTGAAGAAAGCAGCTCTGAACCCAGCTATTCCTATGGGTCCCCAACTTCCTGACCCACAAGCCGACCGTCAGGACCAAGGGGCACCTTGGAAAGGGCATCCTCCTCCATCGCACCCCTCCCTCATGCCTGCCCAACTCAGTGGCTTTGTTCCCGTGGCCTTTCCAGGTAGGGAGGCAAGAGTATGTCCTAGGAGAACGGCAGCCTGGGCGGGAGGGGACTGAAGGTAGAAAGGGGTGAGGTAGTTGATAAGCGTGGAAAGGTAGGGGGTGCCACGTTGAGAAACTTGGGCTTTCTCACGAGCAATGGGAGCTGTTGGGAGTAGTAAGCATCGGACTGATGAGGTCAGGAGCTTGTAGAAGAATGACTGGCAGCAGGGTATGAAGTCAACGCTCACCTCTTCATTGGTCTTGCTGATCCCACCCTTGCCCTTCCATGTCTTCCCAATATTGCAGCTGGAGCAAGGCTCCTAACGCCTAAATCTGATGAGACCTGTCACTAGCACAGCACCTCCCCGTGGACTCCCAGCCAGCCAGCCCACCCTTACCCACCCCATCCTCTCCGTGTGCACCCACACTGCCTCAGCACCAGCAGTGCCGCCTCGGTATTCCTCAGGTGTGCCCGGTCTTCCGTGTGCTCTGCCCTCTCTCCAGCGCACCTTCCCCCAGAGATCCGCGTGGCTCACAAACTCTCCTCCTTCAGACTTTTCCCCGAATGGCACCTTCTTTGAGGCTGTCGCTAACTGCCTGTCTGTGTCACATTGTAACTGGGGCATGGGTTACATGACTCAAAGACCCAGGCTAAAGGAACAGCCATCATCTCAGGTGGTGCTTGTAGCCAGGCCACATGGCAAAGGGAGAGATTGAGCTCCAGAAGGTTCTCACGTTGGCAATGAAATCCTTGTCTGTAAGTCATACTCCACTCAAAACTCATTGCCCCAACTACACACCAGGAGTTCGGAAAGTACAGCCCTACTGCGTGCCTAGAAGGAGAGGATTGAAAGTATTTGGCAAACCACACTAATGACTGCACTAATTCTTTACTGTCTTACTTTTCTTCACGGTAGTCTCTATCATCTCACATAGTTAGATATTTCATTAGCTTTACTGAGAATTCACCCGTTCTAAGTGTATAATTCAATGCTCCTTAATAAGTTCATAGAATTATACAACAATCGCCAAAATCCCGTTCTGGGATATTTACGTCGCCCAGAAGAGTTCCTCTGTGCTCACTGCAGTTACTTCGCACTCCCACGCCTAGCCCGAGGAAAGCCTCTATTTGCCTCATGTACCTATAAATTTGCTTTTTCTGGACACTTTGTGTAAATGAAATCATCTGCTGTGAAGTCTTTTGCATCAGGCTCTTCATTTGGCATTTGGTTTCTGTGGTTCATTCATGTTCTCGTGTGTATCAGCAGTCTGTTCCATTTTAGCTGAATAAGACTCCATCGTATGGATGGGCCTTTTGTTTATCCACTTACCAGTGGATTTACGGTTGTATGGTCCAGCATATGGTCTATCCTGCAGAATGGTCCATGTGTACATGAAAATAATGTATACTCCACAGTCATGGTGAGGACTGTCCTATACCTATCAATTAGGGAGAATTGGTCGGTACTCTTATCCAAGCCTTCTGTATCATTGCTGATATTCTCCTTAGCTGCTCTACAATTATTGAGGTTGGAATATTGGAATCTCCAACTCTTCATGTACTTTGAAGCTGTCTTGTTAAGTCTGTATATATTTATAATTGTTATAGCTTCCCGATGTATTCACCCTTTTTCCATTATGAAATAATTCTGTTTCTTTTCTTAATGTCTATTTTATATTTACATAGCTACAGATGTCTTAAAGTCAATGTTACATGACATATCTTTTTTCATGCTTTTCCTTTCAATGGTTTTGTGTCATTCAATCTACAATCTCTTAGACAGCAAATAATTGAATCATGAAGATAATTTTGCCTTTTGATTAGAATATTTAGACCATCCACATTTAATGTGATTATTGATATGAATTTACCTTTACCATTTAGTAATTTGTGCTCTATATGTCACTTTTATTTTTGCTTCTCTGTTCCTTCTTTACTAATTTCTTTGTATTAAATACTTTCCAGTATACCATTTAATTTTCACTGATTTTTTTTTTTACTCTATTTTTGTTATTTAATTCGTGTTTCCTCTAGAGCAGAGTGGGGAACCTTTCTCTGCCAAGGGCCGTTTGGATATCTATAACATCATACAAAATTACCAACTTAAAAATTAGCCTGCTATATTTTGTCACACATTTAATTAACTCACCCCTAATGCCTTATCAGGCCCAGACCCAATGATTTCCCAGGCCTTCAATGGCTCTCCGGCCGGACATCCCTGCTCTAGGGATTACAATATGCATTTTTATTTTAATCTATTTCAGAGGAATACTTAATTACAGTAAAAATAGAAAGTTTGCTCCAAGGTAGTTTTATTTCCTTCCTCCTCCTTTGTGTTATTATTGTCATATATATATTACATCCATACATTATAAACTCCAAAACTACTGTTGTAATAATTGATTTATATGACAGTGGTCACATAGATTTTAATAAGGTGGAAAACTCCTATCACCTAGTGACACCGTAGCCATCATAACATCATATTGCACTGCATTACTCACATGTTTGGGATGATACTGTGTGCAGTGTTCATAAAGTCTGCAGTAGTGTATAGTATGTCCTAGGCCTCCACATTCACTCACTGCTCACTAAGTGACTCAGAGTACTTTCCAGTCCTGTAAGCCCACTCAACGTAAGTGTCCTATCACAGGTATACCTCTTTTAAATCTTGTGTACTATATTTTTACTATACTTTTCCTATGTCTAGATACATAAGAAATTACCAGCACAGGTTTGCAGTCTAGAAACAGTAGGCTATGCCATAGAGCACAGGTGTGCAATAGGCTGGACCATCTAGGTTTGTGTGAGTGCACATTAGGATGTTTGCAAATGATAAATATGTGGTTAATATTTATCATTTTAAAGTGTAAGGACACTTTTCTCAGAATGTATCCCCTAACCAAGAGCTGCATGACTTATTTACAGATAAATATTAACCACATATTTATCATTTCCTGTGGGCTTCATTTCTTACTGCTGGGCTTCATTTCCTTTTACCCTGGAGAACTTCCTTTAGTGTTTCTTATAGGGCAGATCTGCCTGCCAGGAATTCTCTCCATCTTTATTTATCTGGAAATGTCTTTACTTCACCTTTGTTTTTGAAAGATAGCTATTTGGATATAGAATTCTTGGGTAACAGTTTGTTGTTTTTCATCCCTTTATATATGTCCTTCCACTTTAGCCTCCATTGTTTCGATGAGAAGTCAGCTCTTAATTATATTGATGGTCTCCTCTATGTGATGAGTTATTTTTCTCTTGTTGTTTTCAAGATTTGCTCTTTCTCTTAAATAGTTTTACTCTAATGTGTTGAAGTATAGATCTCTTTTTATTTATCCTTTTGGGATTTTTTTTGAGCTTGCTATATGTGGAAAATAATATTTTTTTCATTAAATTTGGGCACTTTTCAGCCACTAATTTTTCAAGTAATTTTTCTGTCCCTTTTTCTCTTTTGTCTCCTTATAGGACTTATATTACATGCATATTGGCATGCTTAATGTTGCTTTATAGGTCTCTCAGGGGCTGTTCTTTTTTCTTCAATTGTTTTGTTCTGAGTTTCTCTAGGTTCTTCAGACTGGATCATTTCTATAGCTCTCACTTCAAATTCACTTATTCTTTCTTCTGCCATATCAAATCTTCCATTGAGCCCCTGTTGTAAATTTTTCATTTCAGTTATTGGACTTTAAATTCAATAATTTCTATTTTTAAACGTTTTATATCTCTTTGAGATTTTCTATTTGTTCATTCATTATTGTCATACATCATTTAAATTCTTTAAACTTTTTTCCTTTGGTTATTTAAACACATTTACATAGTTGTTGTTGTTTTTTTAGTATTAGTCTGCTAAATACAAAATCTGGGAATAGTCAGAGAGTTTCTATTGACTTTTTTCCTGAGTATAGGTCACCTTTGCCTATTACTTTATATATCTTATTACTTTTTTTGTAAAAACTGGACATTTAAGATAATATAGAAATTCTGGATTCTTTTTTTTTTTTTAATATATTTTATTGATTCTTTACAGAGAGGAAGGGAGAGGGACAGAGAGCCAGAAACATCGATGAGAGAGAAACATCGATCAGCTGCCTCCTGCACACCCCCTAATGGGGATGTGCCCGCAACCAAGGCACATGCCCCCGACTGGAATCAAACCCGGGATCCTTCAGTCCACAGGCTGACGCTCTATCCACTGAGCCAAACCGGTTTCGGCGTAATTCTGGATTCTTATTTACCCATTAAGTAATGTAATATTGTTGTTAAATTGTTTATTTCATAAGTTGTTTAGGATAAATCTGTCACCCCCATGGTATGCAGTCACTAATATTACTGCTTATATTTGTTTTTTATTCTTCCTTTTATTTGTAAGCTTGACTTCCTAGGGGTTTCTGTGCAATTCAGTGATCAGCCAATGACTGGACCAATGTTCTTTTCAAATCTTGAGCCAGTAAATCTTCCATTCTTGACCAATAGATCATGTTTGGGGCAGGGAAATGCTGTCAAAATTTAGGCTATTTCAGGTTTTCCATGGCTCTTATTTTCTTCTGGGCCTTCATATCACCTCTGTGCATGGCCACAATCTTAGGGCTGGCAGAGGTGTGGGGCACAGTGAGCCTCTCTGGTCTCCACTGGACATGCATGTAGCCTAAGTCAAAACATGTGTGCCCCTAAAATGACTACAACCTCAGACAGAGCATTGATTCTCTCCATTTACCTACTGCCAAGATTGCCTATCCATTGACAATACCTCTTGGTAAGGGCATCTTTCACCACTCAGACTTGAATGAGCCACTTTGACTTTGTGAGCAGAGTTGATGTGCCCCACCCTCACCGAACCTCTGAGATGACTGAGCTGGGGGAGTGAGATACCCTAGGCAAGAACATCAGACTCCCACTCTTCTTCCCTAAGGCACAGCAGTTTTTCAATGTAAGTGCTTTTGAGACTTGCATGCCTTTGGTCAATTCCAGAGAATGAAAATGGTTGTTTTTGTCAATTTTGTCTAGATTTATAGTTGCATTTGGGGAAGATGACTTGCTGACCTCATCGCTCATACATAGCTAGAAGTCCAGTTTACTACTTATTTATTTCATCTATTATCTGTCTCCCCTCTCCTATTAAGATGCGGGCTCTATCCTACCTGCTTTATTTCCACTACTAGTACTTCTTTGGTCACTATTCAAGCACCACTTAGAGAGTAAGGGCAAAGGTTAATGTTAGAGCCCGTTTCACAGTGCCTTGTTGAGTGAGTGAATGAATGAACAGCATGGAGAGAGGACTAATGGAGGTCAGATGGCCTTCCTGCGGACCTGAGTCAATGAGAATATAGAGGACAGCAGGTTTGAGAGATATTAGGGAGAAAAGATGGACAGTGCTTGCAGTGCTGGCAGGAGAGGCATTGAGGATGTCTGGGGTTTCCAGCTGGGTAGCAGCAGGATGTTTGGTTTGGGTGGTACAGGACAGTCTTGCTGAAACCAGGCACTTCATCACAGAGCTAAGCAAACATACCATGGATCCTACTGTTAACCTCTGGCTGTGAACTTTTTCCTTTGGGAGTGATGAGTTTGTTTCCGGTGGAACTTCTGTGTAGGGACACAGGGACTCTATCCTTGGAGCCAGGCACCCAGTCTTACTTCTCCAGTGTCCAGGGAATGCAAACCCAAGACCAGCCCACTGAGGGTCCCGGAGGAAGGTGGACTGTCAGAGAGATGAGAGCTAGCTGGGGTCACTAAGGTGGCCAGGTCTGGGAAGTTGATTCAGTGGGTCCCTCATGAAGGGTGAACATTTATTTGGTCACTTAGCACACACTTGTTGTGCCAGGTACTGCTCCAGGCCCTGTGGTGCAGCAGGTAACAAAACTGGCATTCACATTCATCTAACAAGACGTCTGCAGGAAGCTGCTCTCTGAAGTTCCATGTGGACTGTGGGCCTCTGGGGGTTAAATCAGGATCTTCCAGGGGGAGGGGGGAAGAGGGGCAGTAGAAGTTGTTTGATAAAGAATAGTCATTATGCGGAAGTTATAAAAATTTAAAGCCCCTGGCTCCTGGTTCCATCTTTAACATGTAAAACGCTTAGAAATTGTCATTTCTGTCCTTACAAAGAAAAAGCTAAGCAAACTTAAAATCAGTGACTTTTCTTAGACCCATCAGAGAATTGAGGTCCCAGGTAAACCACCGCCCCAAATCTAGAGACAGAAGAACTCAGAAAATAGCAGCCAGGACCAGCTTCCCCAGAGCAGGAGCCACGGGAGCCAGGAACTGGCAAGAACATCAAATGGCACATCGGCTGCTCACTGGAGGCTGATGGGGATTAGCGTGGGATTAGCCTGAGTGGGAGGGACTCCTGGGGCCACTATCGGGAGGCCCTACCCTTTCGTGGGTTTTCCCTCCAAGGACTCCACTAGATTCTCAGGATGAAGAATCACGAAAAATCCCCCTGTGTTTTGGGCAGGGAGAAGGGAAAAGTAACAGTTTTTAAATAGGACCAGAGCTTTCTCAGTAACAAAGCCCTGCTCTGCAACTAAAACAAGTTACCGGAGGCTTAGCCACCTGGCAGAAGGGCAGTCAGCCACCTCCAGTAGGAGAGAAAGAAACTATGTGAAACTTCCAAAGGTCATACCAGGGAGGGACGAGGGGCACAGAAAGACTGATCGTTGACCCTGAGACCACAAAAATGCATCCCCTCTCACACCTTAACACCCCATCACAATGGAAATAAATGCAGGGCTGACTCTGTGGAAGGGTTGTTTTGTCAGGAAAACCCAAAGACTACAGAGGAGGGGAAAATGAAGATATTAGAGAGAATGGAAGCCTCTGGCACCTACAGATACAATGAATGTTAAACACAGAATAGCCCCCAGCCAGATGAGCTTAAAACCTCAAACTAAGACTTATTCACCTTAGCTTCTCTCATCCAGTACACTAGGTATGGCTTCCAACCAAAAATTACAAAACATGCTAAACAGCAAGAAAACGCACATAGGAACATAGAAGTCACCTCTCTGTCCTAACAGCAAGTAATGAGCAGAACAGACTGAAAAATCAGCAAACCTTCTAAGATCCGAAAGAGAGGGGAGGACCCAGGACAAACCACTGCCCCCACGTTGGAGGGACAGGTGAGCACAGGGAGTCACGACTTACTGGAGCAGAGGCTCCCAAGTGGAAACCCCAGGGAAGCAGCGCCAGGAAGAATGTCTGAGCTGACATTGATGAGCAGTGTGGACACACTGAGAGCTGTCCCCACCCAGGTTCCCACAGAGAAAAATCCCCTGAGTTTCCAGCGGGGGCAGGGGAAGGGGTGGCGGAGGGGGGGGGGGGGGAATCATCTAGAAATGTCAGAGGGCACTGTTCTTCTTAACAAGGCCTGGCCTCAGGGGAAACTAGTCAATCACAGCCTAACCTGCTAGGTTATTAGAGCCCAGCTGACCTGGGGAAGGGACACAGTGAACCCCAGCCCACACTAGCCAAGCATCAGAACCAAAGTCAGATATGGACAGACTTGGGAATCACCAGATAGAGAACTTGAAGTAATTATGATTTGCATGTTAAGGACTCAAAAGAAAAAGTAGACAACATTCAAGGACAGGCGGCTAATGTCAGCAGAGATGAAAACTCTAAATCAAAAGGAAAATGCTATAAATCAGACACACTGCAACAAAAATGAAGAATGCCACTGATGGCTCATCAGCAGTCTGGACCCAGCTAAGGAAAGAATCAGTAAACCCGAAGATATGTCATTCCAAACAGAAAACTCCAAACTGAAATGCAAGGAGAAAAAAGAACAAAAAAGCAGAATGACATCCAAGAACTGTGAGATAATTTCAGAAGGTGTAATGAACACATGATTAGTATACCAGAAAGAGAAGAAAGAGGAAAGAAGAAATATTTGAGGTAATAATGGCCAAGAATTTTCCAAAATTGATGAGTGTGTGGTAGGGAATTTAACCTCGCTCAGAAAGGGGGCTGGTCTTTACCTTGGACTATGGAAGGTAATCTCTGTCATTCTGATAGGAGTGCCTTCATTCAGGGCAGGGCTGACTATTCCACCTAATGGGCTTCCCAACCCAGAAAGACCAACCATGTGATATAGGGTGGGAGCTTGGGATCACGTGGTGTTAGTCAACCTGGAGGCTGAGATCAGCCATGCAGAGGTCATTAGTCCTGAAGAAGCTCTGAGGGGCCAAGACTGGGGTGTCAGGGTTCACACCCAGTTTGTTTCTTGCCAACACCCATTCATACTGAGTTCCTGGGCTGGGCCCTGGGCTGGACTCGGGACACGGGAGTCTCCAGGCTGGGCCCTGGGCTGGACTGGGGACACGGGAGTCTCCAGGCTGGGCCCTGGGCCGGACTGGGGACACAAGGAGGACAGACCATAAAGGCCTGCCGTAACAAGCTGGGTTTGGGAGTAAGGGTCACAGGCCATCACCCCACGCTGCACGTAGACATTTCATCTGCTGCTCCTCCTCACCATGTGGCTTAGGTGTGGTTCTCTAGAGAATCAGCATTATTTTCAGAGAAATGACAACTGCTCTTAGGAGCAGAGCCTCCATATGGTTAGAGCCCCTCTGCCCAGAGCCACTGCTCAGCGCACCCCTCTCTGCACCATGAGATGGCTCAAGGCCACAGCCTTTCCGTTCCCAGTCATATCTAGCAGGTCTGAAAGTTGCCTACAGGCCTCTTCTTGCATTTTCTACAAATGAAAGCTGTCCTACGGGAACATCTTGGCTGGAGGGGCAGGCCCTGGGCTGAGGCTGAACTGCAGGAAGCAGGTGTGTAAGGACTACATTTCTCTGGTCTACCCAGAGGCGCGTGTGTCCTCTCACTAGACCCTCTCTCCAGCCCTTGCCAGATGGTGTTGGTGTCCCCATTTTAAAGGAGAGGAAACAGAGGTGTGGAGAGAATAGCTGCTTTGTCCAGGGTCAAGCTCCTCATCACTGGCCAAGCCGGCTCTGGGAATCCAGTGTGACTGCAGAGAAGGCTGACTGCAGAAAAGGAGCTAGCCCTGGCCCGTGGCTCAGTTGGTTGGAGCTTTGTCCGTGCACCAAAGGGTGGTGGGTTCGATTCCTAATCAGGGCACATACCCAGGTTCCGGGTTCTATCCCCAGTTGGGGAGTGTACAGAAGGCAACTGATTGATTGGCCGGTGTGGCTCAGTGGATAGAGTGTTGGCCTGCGGCCTAAAGGGTCCCGAGTTCAGTTCTGGTCAGGGGCACATGCCTGGGTTGCAGGTTACATCCCCAGTGGGGAGTGTGCAGGAGGCAGCCGATCAATGATTCTCTCTCATCATTGATGATTCTATCTCTTTCTCTGTCTCCCTTCCTCTCTGAAATCAATAAAAATATTTTTAAATTTAATTGAAAAGTACGCACACCCTAAAATTAAGGAATTTTATTTCACATGGAGAATAAAACACAACCAGAGTCACATCAGGAAGTGATCGTCTATGACCAATGTGACTTCCTCTTAGAAATATGAGAGCAGATGCGTCACCGTGACCCTCTGCACCAGGTTCCTCTTTTGGGATGTGCCCCCAGAATGTTCTCACTGTGGCCGTTTCTGTGCCACCCCGGAACTTGGGGTTGGGTTCAGGTGTCTTTAGCGTCCAGGGTGCCCCTTTGCTCCGCAGGGTTCTAAAGGGATGGAGAGGTGCCCTGACGGGACAGCCGAGGGCCCGGGGGCCGTCTGCCACTTAGTCCGCTTTATTGTGTTTGGGCAGAAGCGATGCCCCCCCTCTCGGCGGCCACTCTCCTCTCACCGCCCAAGGCACCGCTGCAGATGCGCCTCTAACGGAGAGGAGAGCCGTTAGGTGCCTGGGAAGCTGTGCAATGACGATGTTTTCTGGAAGAACCAGAAGGAGAGTTGGGACAAAGCTGGAATGGAAACTGCCACGCAGCCTTCCCTCACAGCGCCAGAGACCCGCTGCCCTGGCCGGTGCCGGCGGCCAGCTGGAGGCAGCGGGGAGCAGTGGGCACCTCTAAGGCCCCGGAGCACAGAGGTGGCCCCTAACCTGCCCCTGGCCGGGCAGTCCACCCCGGGCTGCTGGAGGGCAGGAGGGGGACTAGACAAGACCCGCAGTCCCCAGAGGTGGCCACGCTGGACGGGCAGGCGGGGGCCCTGAGGGCCACAGGGGCACATTTAGTGAGCAGACACCCTGGGACCAGATGCTTTTGCTCTTTATATTTATTATTGTTTAAAGTATTGCAAATAGTAGTACATATGTCTCCTTTTTTTTTCCCCCAATTGACCTTCCCCCAGCCTCTCCTACCCCCCCCCCCGGCCCATGCCCTCACCCCCCTCCCAGTGTCTTGCGTCCGTTGGTTGTGCTTATATGCATGCATACAAGTCCTTCAATTGAGGGCCTGGCATGTCGGCTGGACCTTATTGTTGACCAGAGTGAAATATTCTGAGAATAATCAGTGAGCGTGGGAAGGGCCGGCAGATGCGCCGCCAGCACACCGGAGGCCCCTGCAGGGCGCCCAGCTCCCACCTGGGGCAGCAGCGGGCAGAGGAGCGGAGCTGCGGACAGCAGGCCACAGCGTTTCCCGGCAGCTCTGCGACATGCCCGTCAGGGGAAGCGTGGGCACCTGTCAGTCTGCACATACGTGTTCATGTGTGCATGATAAAGTCAAGCTCGGGGGGAACATGGGCCACTGAACCTGAGTGTGATCATCGGCCTGGGAAAGTGCAGACAGTGTGCACGTGTGTGAGGGGGAGCATGCGCAGTCTCACGGGTCTGCCTCCCTCTCACTAGATTCTAGGCTCCTGAGCAGGCGGGCCCTTTCCCTGCTTCTCTGCTCATCTAGTTGATAACCGGCATAGAGGCAGCCACACACCTACATGTTGTGGAGGGTCAAATCCGTACCAAGCATGCTACCTGCTTTACTGCCCGGTCTCCATAGCAACCCTAGGAGGTGGCTCTGACCATCCGCATTTTGCAGCTGAGGTGTTTGCGGTGCTCAGAGAGGGCGTGGCTTGTGTGATCTCCTCAGCCAGGTTTTGATCCCAAAGCCCAGACTCTGTCTGTGGTGCCACACCACCGCCCACACTGCGGCAAACAGAACAAGAAAGTGGGGAGTCCGTCAGGAGGTAGAAGCTAAGGGGAGCCATGGAGTCTGCAGCGGGTGGGCGGACTCGCTCCCTCTGAAGTCACCTCCCCCTCAGGGTTCACACGGAGAGGCTGCCGGCAAGCTATGCAAAGCTGTACACAGAGAAGCAACACTTGGAAAGGCATGAAATCAGTGACCGAAACACAAGCCTCACCTGCCAACGAGAGCAAGGCAAGTCGCAGCTAGTGAGTCAGCTCTCCTCCGGTGCGGCGCAGCCTTCCCGTTCGCCGGGGAGCACGGAGACTGCATTACTGCTGTGAGGCTGCGACAGCACATTCCTGAGGTTGCAATATTACAGGAGCATCTGTGTGCTTGCAGATGAAAATACAGCTCTCTAGGACAAAATCTTAGGAAAGAATGAACCAGTACTGGTTCTCCCAGAGTTTATTGGGTCAATGCACAGCTGTACGCTTGCACACACTCTTGTGCACGTCCTTATATACTGTTTGGCAGTTTGCAAAGAGCGCACACTATCAGCCTTCCCACCCACTTGGGGTAGGTATGGCAGATATTATTGTCTCCATCTGATGCAGGGAGGTGCGGGCTCAGAGATGTTAAGGGACTTGCTCAAGGTAACTCAGATCAAGATGATGGAGCCAGAAGTCAGATTCCGGTTTCTTGCTCTTCATCCACTCAGCTTTGCACTGTGAGATGCAGCAGGGCTGTTTCCTGGCCATGAAAAGCATTTGCGTTTTGCTTTTAGTTGGGGCCTTAATCATCTCCTGCCTAGACCATCCCAACCCGCCTGCTCAATTCTTACCGTCCAATACCCCCAACAGAGCCACCTCGCCCTGCTCAGGAGCCACCCGGGGGCTTGAGCTGGGCTATGGGGGGAAGACGGATGAGCCCACAGGTGCAGAGAGATAGAGAACAAAGTAGGGTGCAGAGTAGGAAGCACCCCTCTACCCATAGACAAAGAGGTTCAGGCCTAAGTTTCACGTTAAGTCAACATCTATGACAAGGCCTGTGCTCTGGTGAAAATCAGCCTTACACCGGGGCTTCATCCCCAGGCTACATGTTTTGGCTATTCTGAGACTCTTTCGATTTCATATAAATTTTAGAATCAACTTGTCATTTTCTACAAAGAAGTCATGTGGGCTCTGATAGCGATTGTGTTAAACCTGTAGATCATTTTGAGGACTATCACCATCTTAACAATGTTAAATCTTTCAATCCATGGACATTGGATGTTTTTCTATTTATTTGGATATTTTTCTATCTCTTTGAACAATGTTTTATAGTTTTCAGAATATAAGTTTTCACTTTTTATTGAATTTATTCCTATATGTTTTATTCTATTTGATGCTATTGTATAAATGGAATTATTTTCATTTTCAGATTGTTCATAGTGAGGATGTAAAAATACAATTGATTTTTTTATATTGATCTTAACCCTGAAACTTGCTTAATTCATTTATTAATTCTAAAAGTTTTTTAGTAGACTCCTTAGAATTTTCTCTACACAAGGTTATGTCATCTGTGAACAGAACTTCACTCTTCCTTCCAATCTGGGTGTCTCTAATTCTTTTTCTGCTAAGTTGCCCTTGCTAGAACCTCCTGCACAGTGTTGACTAGAAGTGATGAGAGTAGGTATCCTCTTAAAACTGTTCGGACTTCTTTTGTGGCCTAGTGTTTGTTCTCTGGTGGAGAATGTCCCATGTGTACTTGAGAAGAATGTCTGTTCTGCTGCTGTTGGGTGGAGTCCTATAAATGGCGGTTAGCTCGGGTTCGTTTATAGTGCTGTTCAAGTCCTCCTTTCCTTACTGACGTTCTGTCCATTATTGAAAGTGAGATACTGAAGGTTTCAATTACTATTGTTCACTGTCTATCCTCTCAAGTCTATTTTTGCATCATAGTCTTTCGTACCCTATTATTAGGTGAATATGTTTATAGATGCTATATCTTCTTGATGGATAGACTTTCATTGCTTTACATTGTCCTTCTTTCTCTCTTATAATAATTTTTCATCTTGAAGTCTTTTCTGTCTGAATTCAGTACAGCGACTCCAGCTTTCTTTTGATCACTGTTTACATGGAGTATCTTTTTCCGTCCTGTCACTTTCAACCTCTTTATGTCTTTGAATCTTAAGTCTCTGTAGATAGTGTACTTATTGTTGGATCATGTTTTTAATCCATTCCGCCTACCTCTGCCTTTCAATTGGATATTTTAATCTATTTCCATTTAATATAATTATTCATAAGGAAGGACATGCTATCTTGCTATTTTTTTTCTATGTGCTACATATCCTTTTTGTTCCTCACATCTTAAATTAGTACTTCATTTTTGGCATACTCTCTTAATTGCCTTGTCATTTCTTTTATTTATCCTCCCCATACCCTCTTTCATCTCTGCCCACCCATCCCCTCCCCCCTGCAATCACTACACTGTTAGAATACGTCTTAATTTATATCAATTTAGTCTGGATTAATACCAACTTAATATCAATAGTGTATAAAAATCTTCCTTATATATCTCCATAATCCCCTCTCCCACTTATGTTATCATCACCCATTACATCTTTATACATTGTGTGCTCAGCAACATAGATTCATCATTGTTGTTTTATGCAGTTATCTTGTAAGTCAGGTAAGAAAAAAGAGACATTACCAAGAAATTACATTAATACTGTCTTAAATATGTATGTATTATACCATTCTGCTGGTGTTCCTTATTCTGTATGTGGATCAAGTTACTATCTTGAGATGAGCCCAGAGGTGCAGAGAGATAGCTATTCCAGCCTCAGGGCTCCCTTTAGCATTGTTGTAGGACAGGCGTGCTGGCAGTAATTTGTCTGGATTTTTGATTATCTGAGAATGAGATTTTTGATTATCTGAGAATGAGTTCGTTGCTCCTTCATTTGTAAAGAATAGTTCTGCTGGCCCTGTGAGTGTGTCCTCCCACTGCAGACTAGAGCAAGGCAGCAAGTGCGGGCCACACTCTCACGGAGAGCAGAGGGGGCACCCAGGCTCCTGAACTTTGAGGGAGATGAGGAGGAAATAAAGGTTAGGAGGAAAAAGTGTTGGCCAGAGCAGCAGGGCCTCATCCTGCAGCACCTTTCGGCTGGGCTGAGATGGCGGTCAGCCGTTGCCAGCAGGACATGCGATGACAATGACGGGCTGCAGAAGGTCGGAGCCAGGGTCTGGGAGGCTCGCCTGTGGCTTCCTGGCTGAGACATACAGTGATTAGCACAGGGCATAACTGGGGAAATAAGGAAGGAAATGCAATCGGTGGGAAAATGGACCCCCGCTGAGTTAGATTAGGAAGTGAGAGAGAAGAGGAACGTGAAAACATGGGCTGAGAGGCATGATATAAGCATCAGAATTCTGTGGTTTGAGGTCACAGAAAGGCAACCCAACTCAGCTAAAGCCAGAAGGGGGAATTTACTGGGAGTTGATCAGAGGTTAACAAACCCCTTTGGGAGCTGGGGAGCCAAGGATGGTGGTAGTTAAGCGGGCCTAAAGCAAGAGGTGCAAGGATCATCTTCCCAAATGTGCATGGTCAGGGCACCTCCACCATCGCCACGCAGGATGAGGTCACTGCCACCAGCTCTGGGAGGGCCATTCTAACCACCTCTCGGTCTCTTCATGCACACTCAAGATTAGATCAAAACCAGGCAGCACCTAATGGCGGAGCCTGGGTCACGTGGCCACAGGTAACCACCTGCAGGGACAGAGCAGATCTGTTCCGAGTGTAGGAGAGACACATGTGTTTGTCAGCTTGGATCTAGGACCGGTGAGAGAGGGAGGGGTTGGAGATGCAGGAGGGGAAATGATTGGAGAGCAGGTGGAGGCCGCACCCGCAGAGGGCTGGTCTGCCTGCAGAGAGGAGCATGGGAGGAACCTTGACCTTGTTGAGAGGTGCTAGTGTGAGAGAGAAGGCCTGGGAAATGTGCGCCTTTCCATCTGCCCCGTCCCTGCCTTCGCACAGCACGCAGGTGTCTCCACGGGGAGAAGCCTGGTTTTCAGTAATGCAGAACAACCCAAGTGGTGACTCATCGCTTTCTAACTGTGATGCTGGGGAAGGGAAATCATCTCAGACTGCTTCCTTGTTGGGCCTGTGTGAGGACAGGGTGGCTGCTTGAGCCTGGGCAGCTTTGATGCCAGCTGTGACCCGGACCCCCAGCCCCGGCTTTAGGGCAAGGGTGACAGCTTCTTGAAACCTCAGCACATTCTGTCCCCAGGTCCCAGAAACCCACTAGTGAGATCATATTTCCTTCTCCTTTCAGCTTCTGACTGTCTGAAGCAGGAACTCGGCAGGGGACCCTGCCTGGCCCAGGGTCAGGCCTGGTGGTCTAGGATCATCCCTGCCACTCTCACAGTTCCTTGAGCAAACCCCACCCCCTGGTGGCAGGGCTGGTCCCACTGCCGGCTCCACACACTCCCTAACAGCAGCTTTCCCTCTGAGAACCCACAGTGATACTTTGTAGTGGAATGAAGTCTGTATCTGAATGCTGCCCACTTAAATGTGGAGCCCAGACAGTGGTCCAAGTTGAGCAGAGACTCTTCGGTGAGTAGTACTTCCGGGAACCCAATGTTTACAGGTATTAATCCCGAATAAAGCTCTCACTCAGCACCTGCCACCAGAAAACCCAGCTGGCACACCACTCAGCCATTCATCCAACACAGTAAGCATGCCTGGTCCAGCTGCCGGGACACTAGCTGTTGCAAAGTTCAGGGGGAGGTATAACAAGTGCTACAGTGAAGGTTGGGACCAAAGGTTATGGTATCTGAACCAGCTCAGTCCCCAAAGCCATGTCCCCCATGGCTCAGTACCCATGTTCTTGGGCATGGGCGATAGGGAGATATTAAAAGTGCATGGGGCACTAAGTCAGGAGGTGATGCTGAAACAGGGTCCAGAAGGATGCATCAAAGTTGGGTAGGCAAAGAAAAGCAGGTGGAGTGTTTATCTGGTGGGAAGGTCAGCCGTAGTAACAAAGAGGACCAATTATGTAATAGCTCTCCCTCTTACAACCATCTGAGTGTTTCCAAGTTGGCAATGGGGGCTCGGCTCCACTAGGTCATTGAGGGGCCAGGGTGTGGGGCCACTGCCATCTTCTCCATGGGACTTCCAAGATAGTCCCATTCTAGTCCACCAGCAAGGGATGGCACTCTGAGGGAGTGTTGAGGGGAGGAGTCCTGTGGGCCAGGCCTAGAAGTGCCATATCTCATAAACCATGGCCAGGACACTGTCACAGCAAACTGCAAGGAGGCAGGGAAATGTCGAGCAGCTCTATGTGCCCCGGATGTAGGGGAGAACAGATTTGGGTAGAGGCCTGGCACTCCACTCACAGTGGGGCGTCAGCAGTGACTGGGCACACGGTGAACGTGGTAGGGAATGACCAGAGGTATGCTGACAAATGCTTAACAACCAGTTCTCCAGAAGAAGAAGAAAGCTTAGTTCTAATTGATAGCATTAGCTGCTTTTCTTGGTGAATATACTCCCATCACCATCAATTTCAAGCCATAAACATGGAGTTGGGAAGAGATGTGTAATCACAGCATAGGGTTCTTCAGAGAAACAGCCAATAGGAGGTAGAGGTAGAGGTAGAGTTAGAGGTAGAGGTAGAAGTAGAGGTAGAGGTAGAGGTAGAGACGTGGTAGGTAGGTAGATAGATAGATAGATAGATAGATAGATAGATAGATCTGCTGCCAGGGGGGTAAGACTTTCTTCGATTTTTACCAAGGCAGCGGGGGAGAAGAGAGAGAGAATTGGCTCACATAGTTATTGAGGCTGAGGAGTCCCAAGATCTGCAGTCCACAAGCTGGAGACCCAAGACGGTGTAGTTCTAGTTCAAAGGCCAGCAGGCTCAAGACCCAAGAAGAGCCAATATTCATTCAAGTCCAAAGGCAGGAAAAACTGTCCCAGCTCACGGCAGCCAGACACTACTATCCGGAAGGTCAGCCTTTTGTTCTATTCAGGCCTCCCACTGGCTGGATGAGGCCCACCCTCCTTAGGTCGGGCAATTTGCTTTATTCGGTTTACTGATTCAAATGTTAATTTCATCCAGACACACCCAGAATAATGCTGGCTGTGCTGTCTGGGTACCCCATGGCTCAGTCAAGATGACCCACAGAATCAGCCAGCACAAGTAGTATTTCCACCATGCAGACAGATGGATGTGAATAATCTAAGAATGTAGGCAGTAGAAAAATGAAGTAAAATAATTAGGACATGATGTGTGTTGAGTATGGATTACCTTTGTTTTTTAATATGACTTATTTCATTGTAAGTTTATATAATTAAATTTCTAATCATATCTGTGTCAAACAACTGGCTTGCAAAATGCCTGAGAATTTAATAATCAGCTCTCAAACTATTGGTATCAGCCAGCTGGTCCAGCACACCCCGGCATGGACAGGAGTGGCATGCGGGGAGCGGGAACATCTGCTGCCTGGCAACGGAGACAGAGACCCCAGGAAGTCAGGGCCCTGCTGCTGTGGCCACGAAGCCAGGGAGCAATGTTTTCCCCTTCCGCCTCCAAAGGAGCTCCCTCTGTCCTCCGTGCAGCTTCCGGAACGAGGGAGCAGGACCCTGTTGTATAGATGGCACGTTGGTAAACGTTAAAGGAAGGTTTACCCTCCAGGCAGCACATCCCCCTTACCATGCCAGACCACGTGGCAAGCCAGCAGCCAGCAGAGCCCAAGCCCAGCCGCACTCCCCGCTACTGGACCCGTGTGTGCAGTGCACAGACCACACCCAGCACCTGCAGCTCTGCCCGGCGTGGAGCTGCCTCCTGCGGGCTGGGAGCGATGCCCCCTGCCACCTCCTCATGGGAAACCGGCCTAATGCGCGCCTCCTGAGAAGAACCCCCACCCCCCGGAGGGGACAACAGGCAGACTGCCTCTGGGCCCAGACTCTAGGACACCCGGGTATCTTCCGCGTGGTGCTCTCAGGCCTGCCTCACGTTGCATCGCCCGCGGAGCCGCTACAGCTCCCAGTGACCGCGGTGCAGACCGGCCACGGGGTGGGACCAGCAATTCATTTTCAAAGCCCCCGACACGATGCCAAGGTTGAGAACCAAAGCGTCCACACGTGCAGAGAATTTTATAAAAATGTCATTTGAGCCAAACAGAGGAGACGCCTGGCCTGGAAGCGAGAACTCAGCAGACACACACTGGCTTCGGGCACATGTACCAAAGTCGGGCGATACAGGGACTAGCGGCCCCTGTGCAAGGACCACACGCAAGTTCGTGAAGATCTCCACAGCCTGAGATAAAGGCCTCCGAGAAGTGACAGCCTGCAGCTCTTTATCCCCGTGGGGGTGAAGGGGGGGCAGGGAAGTCGGCCTGCGGGTGGGAGAGACCAAGAGGAGGTTCAGCCTGCAGGGCAGTTACCAAGCCTAGGTGCTCTCTTAAAGGGGCTTCCGTTCATTTCCAAGGTGTGCCCACCTGGATGCACAGTCACGATGGACAGGGCCTGGTGAGGCAGACCAGCATTTTACTCACCAGTTGTGGGCCTGGGGCGGGACGCCCACCATGACCTGCCCAGCTGGGAACTGGTCACCCTGCGGGGCTACTTCCCATTGAACCCCTTTTGTCCACACGTGACGGAAAGTCTTCCTGGCTCTGGACCACGGATGCAGGTGGGTGACCATCCCACCAAGACATGTGCATTCAGCAGATGCCTTCTGGAGAGTTCTGCCCACAAATTCTTCCCACGCGCCTTCAGTGCCTGGCGACGCCTGGCCCAGAGCAGCCCTTCGACGCTGCTGGCATGATGCAGGGGGACACAGTGAGGGACCAGGACCACTAGGGGGTGAGGGCGGAGGCACAGTGGGAAAGGGGGTCCCTCCTTGCTCTCGGCTTCCTGCCAGTGAGGGGAGTGAGACAGTTCCTTCAGATAAGCGCCTTGTGTCCGACTCAGGCCTGGACCTGCTCCTGTCTCGCTCCACCCTCCCTCCCGCAGCCTCAGAGGGACACAGAGGGTCCAGAGCCCGTGGAGCGAGCGGGGTGTGTAAGCCTCAGGAAGGAGGGGCTCCGTGTCCCTTGCAGTGGCCCCGGGGATCCCCTCATACCGAGAGGCGCCGGGAACTGGTCTGAGGGCAGAGAGAGGGAAAGAGCTTCTGTGCCCCTCGCAGTCTTTTCCCGGCAGCCTTTGGGGTTCAGCCCAGAGCCTCCGCACCTCTGCTCCGTTCCAGCACTGATCCTGGGAACGCAGCCCAAGTGACTTAATGCGGGGGTGGCGAGGGGGGGGGCGGGGGAGGGGGGGGAAACAGCTGCATAGAAGGAGCACCTGGGGTGTTTGCTTAACCAAAACAAGTGGGAGGGGACCCTAACTAGGTCTCCGGCATTGCCCTCCTCTGGCTGGGAGAAAGTGCCCAGGCTGCCTTAGTCACAGGCCACATGGCCGCCTCTGTCCTTCCCTCCTGGGTGGCCTCAGCCCCGGCCTGCCCGGCCTAAACTGTCCTGAGGAAGCGGAGTGCGCTTCTGTCACTGGGTGAAGTGCGCTGGGTCCGCCCGCCAAGTCAATATTCCTCATGGGGCTCCAGGCTGGGGTGAAGGAGGGGCATTAGGCAGGCTACGGGGTACAGGAAGCACTTGGTGGCTCTTTCTGGTGGTAGAATCAGCAGTTCACAGAGGATTGCTCAGCATGGTCAGGCTTAGTCGCTGAAACGGTGTGGGAAAGGGCATTCCACAGAGGGAGTGCACAGAGGCACAGGGGGCAGGGGCTGTGGGTATACAGGTGAGGGGCACACGGGGCAGGGGCTGTGGGTATACAGGTGAGGGGCACATGGGGCAGGGGCTGTGGGTATGAAGGTGAGGGGCACAGGGGGCAGGGGCTGTGGGTATACAGGTGAGGGGCACAGGGGGCAGGGGCTGTGGGTATACAGGTGAGGGGCACAGGGGGCAGGGGCTGTGGGTATGAAGGTGAGGGGCACAGGGGGCAGGGGCTGTGGGTATACAGGTGAGGGGCACAGGGGGCAGGGGCTGTGGGTATACAGGTGAGGGGCACAGGGGGCAGGGGCTGTGGGTATGAAGGTGAGGGGCACACGGGGCAGGGGCTGTGGGTATAAAGGTGAGGGGCACAGGGGGCAGGGGCTGTGGGTATACAGGTGAGGGGCACACAGGGCAGGGGCTGTGGGTGAATACAGCTGTGTGTAGCATTAGCAAGAGCTAGGTTACATCAAGACACTTAGTCAAACCTTCTGAGGAGTGGCTGCAGCCAGAATAAGTGATTTGATGCTGAGTAAGAGTTGTGCCTCCGTGGGCTCTGCTCTCTCCCTCAATCTGCCCCCCACTTCCTGGTGAGTCCTCACCTCCCCATCTGCCCCTGGTGAGTCCTCACCTCCCCATCCGCCCCTGCTCTCCGCTGCCCAGGCCCCGGCATCTCTGCAAGGACTCCACTGGGGCCCCGCTGTGGACTCTTCCCTCCAGCTGCTGGCATTGATATCATACCAATATGGGGGGAGGGGTCAGTGGACGGAGGGCCACTAGAAGGATTAGGGGGGTCATGGTTGTTAGAAGCAGAGAGGTTGTTGTTCAAACCCCTTGGCTTCCAACTGAGAGGACCCCACAGTGCCCAGGCTCGAATGCCTGGCCGGGCGCCTGGGTGCTTTCCGGGGCAGAAAGGCGGGCTCTCGCCATCCAACATGTCCCCTGAGGCTCTCGAGCCGGGAACTGTCACCGGAAGCGGTCGGCATTTGGGCATTTAGAGAGGCTGGCGTCACGGAAAGCCTGGCCCAGGGTAGACTCAGCCCTGGGTTCAGACACCCGCCGGGGACGGCATGTGACTTTGGGCACGTTGTCCAGCTCCCTGTGCCGTCTCCCTTCATCTGAAAAGCCATGGCAACAGCATCTGCCTCGGGAGTTTAAGAATTAACTGAGATACTGAATACAAAACACCACTTCGTTGCCGGACACATAGCAGGTACCGAATGACTGACAGTGATTACTGAGATTGCGTTCTTGGGCAATTTTTAGGATATTGAGGTAACCCTCCCCCCCAAAGCCCATTACAGCGCTAGAGTTATGTGGTATTAAACAGGCACCACAATGAGCAGAGCCACTCCTCAGGGAACCGCCCCGAGATCCCAGGACCTGAGTCCTCCCACTCCTTCTTAGTCCTGGTCCCTTACTAAGTCAGCAGGGAAAGGTCACGTCCCTACCGGCACCTCCCTGATGGCCAGTCCCCGGGGACCTGAACTCTGCAGGCGCGGTCACATCTGTCTTTGAGTGAACAGGTGGAAGCGCTCCTGCCCCGCCTCCTGGGCCCTCCTGGCAGGAAACGCGGGACATTGCAGGTCCCATTGGACCGGCCCTGGGGGGCGGGGGGGTCTTTAGCCGGCAGGGGTCTCGGCCAACCTCTCCCCAAGAGCGCTCTCCCACCTCCACCTCCTCCCAACGCAGTAGGAGATTTCCCTGCCGCCTCCCGGCCTCCGCGCAGCCCCAGGAGCCCGCCCAGCGCCAAGGGCGGGTCCGAGCCCCGCACCGCCCAACCGCCCAGGATGTATCGCCGGGTCCTCCCTGCGGACCCGCCCGCGCCCCGCCCGCGCGCCCGCGGGCTCAGCTCCCGCACCCACTGCCGCGTGCGCCCTGGCTCCAGGGAAGGCAACCGGCCGCCCTGCCCAGGGATTGACTGGCAGAGGTTACTGAACTCCCTGGTGGCTGGCTGGGATGGAGCTGATCGGAGGGATAAATAATGCATGGAGGCTGATGTAGCCCAGGCCAGCCTGCCGTCCGCAGCCAGGAGCTGGAGCCCAGCGAGCCTGCTGCTGACGCCAGTGGCCACAGGGCCCTTGCGGGGCATGAGGGGCATCTGGGCGAGAGCAAGAGAAAAGGGAAGTGATGACAGCATGACTGACCCAGCGACTCTGGCCCGGGGGCTGCAGGAACATGCTGAGCCCAAAGGTCAGGCAAGCCAGGAGGGGTAAGTCCAGCTTCGTGGGGCGGGTCTGGGCACCGTGTGCGTGAGTCTCCCGTGAATGTGTGGTCACTCGGCTGGCTGCTGCGGGCTTCAGACGGAGGCCGGGTGAGGGACCGGGTCAGGGCGGGCAGACCTGAGACTGCAGGGGCAGTGGCTGTCGCAGTGCCTCCGTGGGTGTGCAGCTTCACCCCGTCATCTGTGTCTTACTGAGTCCTGGGGTTGCCCAATGTGACCAGGCGACAACTTTGGGGAAACTTTGTTCCTTTACCAAAAGGGAAATAAATCCTGATTCTCAAGATTTGTCCCAGCAGCCAACTAACAGTGGCCCCCAGGGAGGCGGTGCCCTGGCTTCTGAGAAAGCTGGTCAGAGTGGGGGGCCGCTAGGCAGAGCCTGTGGGAGTGGCCAAGGCTGGGCTGCAGGAAGCAGTTCCTCAGGTCGTGGGGGGCAGGTGGGAGGCCTGGAGAAGGGCGCTGTGGGGTGGAGGGAAGTGGGACAGACAGTAAGGGATACGGGGTGGGAGAGTCTCGCACCCAGTGTCCCTACAGAGCGGCCTGGAGGCTCCGGACAAGTCCCAGAGCCAGAGACAGCTTTCTGGACAGCAACCGCTTGGCTAGGGCGTGTCGTCTTAGAGAGAACATCTGTCTCGTAAGAAAGTAGAGCGTGTCTTTCCAGGTGGCCAGTCTGTGGAGGGCTGAGCCTCCTTATGAGCAAAGGGTGGTTTGGAGGTGGGTGAGGCAGCTGCCGGGGGAGCTTGGGAACAGGGCCTGTGGGTATACAGGTGACCTCCACCTCCCGTGAATGCGCAGGCAGCACACCCATCTCAGTAGCCTGTCCCAGGCACCTGGAGACTGGGCGGAGTCTGGCCCCCCAACATGTAGTTAGAGCCATCAGAACCCCGCCTGTGGGGTGCGCGGATGGAGTGTGACCTGTGGGCCCCGTGGGTAAAGGAGGGCTGTGCATGGTTCTGCTGAGGCTGGGTGCATTCCGGTGACGACCCCGCGGGAGAGAGCGGGGTCCACTCCCTCCCTACAGGTGGCTACGCAGCGCGCCACACTTGGCTCGCCCAAATTAAGAAAATACACACTGGATTTTGATGATTGGCAGGAAGAACAGAGCGCAAATATCTCATTAATAATTATTGATAACATGCTGAAATGACAGTATTTGGCTATACTGGGTTCAATCAAATATATTACTAACATTCTTTTCATTAGTTTCTTTTAATGTAACTGCTAGAACTACATAGTGGCTCACGCTACATGTCTGCTGGCCAGTGCAGGTCCGGCAAGGTCAGCGCCTCAGCCCAGGGCTCTCGGGAAGCCTGCCTTTGACAACCCAAACTTCTTATGGGCGGTTGTTCTCGGTCAGTGGTTCTCAGTCGAGAGTGATTTTGCCCCCGGGGGGCGCGTGGCACTGTCTGGAGGCGGCCTTGGTTGTTCCGACTGAGGGGTGCTCCTGGCTTCTAGTGGGTAGAGGCCAGGGATGCAGCTAAACACCCCATAACACAGAGGACGGCCCACGACAAAGATTATCTGGACCGAAATGTCAATAGTGCTGATGTTGAGAAACCCTCTACTAGATGATATTACCTGACAAGATGTGTTAAAGATGAAATCTATGATGCTATTCATCAGGCATTAATAGCAATCACCCACAAAAATGTGTGATCATAAACCATGACAAGAAGCATTCTAAGAGCACAGACTGTAAGTGAAGCATCCAGAGGAAGTGAGGGTGCTTGAGCTGTAAGCTGAGGGATGGTGGGCACCTGCCTAGGCACAGGGTGGTGGAGGGAGGAGGCCACGTTCCAGGCATGTGCCACAGGAGGACAGGGCACCTTGGGCCAGGAGGCGGAGCGGGGCAGGAGGGGGCAGCAGACACAGCCTGAGGCTGAGGCCGGGCAAGGATTGGGTCCCACAGGGGCAGGCTCACAGCTCGTTAAGGAATCACCCTCCCTCGGGACATTTTGGGAGAAATAGAGACCATTAGATACATGTGCCTTGAAAAATGTGACCTCTGGTACGGAAGAGACTCCGCCTGTGTCACTCATGCAGCAGCCTCCCATCAAGACTCATTCCAACCTTTTGGGAATTGAGCAGGATATGTGTTATGAGCACAGGAAGACAGCATGCGATTCTCAGCCCCCGGTATCCAGACATGGCCTTGCCCAGACTGCTGCAGACTGTACCTATTCCAAATACACTCCCAGACTACTCCACGGCGAGGGCCCAGGCCATTGTGTGAGAAATCCTGGGTCTCTTCCTGGGAAATTAATACCATCAGCCCAGCCAGCAGCTCAGGAGCTCTGGAGTCTGGCAAAAGGCTGCTCTACACACAGGGACTTCCCAGGGATCCTCCCTGTCAGCTCCTGGCAGGTCCCCAGGGGGCAGGTCCCCATCCTCTCATCTCTTTCCCGGGGACAGGGAGGTGCCTGAATTGAGAACCTCCTGGGGAAAACCCTTCTCTCCCTTCCTGCATATAGAACTACATTTGGTCAACTGTTGTGTCCTAGCTGAGCTCAACTTCCAAGAAGTAGTTAGAGACAGGTGTCAACACACACACACACACACACACACACTCACACACACACATACACACACTCACACACACACACACTCACACACACACACTCACACATACACACACACACTCTCACACACACATACACACACACTCACACACTCACACACACACTCTCACACACACACATACACACACACACACTCACACACACACACACACACTCACACACATAACACTCCCACGCGCGCGCGCACACACACACACAGACACTAATTCAAAAAACAGGGAGGTATCCAAACCAGCTGAAAATGGTTCAGAACAGGCCAGTAAATTCAAATCAGTAAGTTGTGCATCACACAATTCAAATTCATTTCAGGAAAGTGGTCCAGATTGGTGGGTACCAACTCCAACTGGTCACAAATGCTGTGATGATTCGGGCGGTCAGCGCACTGAAGCCAGGCCGGCCATTTGAAACCAGGTGTGGCTGGCCCTGTCGCACTCAGCTCCTGCCCAGATCCGAGGGTCCCTTCCAGGGAACCCTCCTGGTGCTGAGATCCCACAAGCCATTCCTCCGCTGAGTCCCGCTGCCTTATGCCCAGAGTGGGGACAGGAGAGATGGCTCAGCACTGCCCCCGCCAGTTTTCTCAGAAGAAAAATAGGAGAAATCCACTGAAACGCCAGGATTTGTGTCCTCTACAGGAGCTAGACACCAACCTGTGTGCTCTGTGGCACTCTAAATGTGGCGGTCTGTCTTTAAGGATGGAAAATAAAAGCATGTGATAGGCGCCCGCTCTCCTGGGAGCGATGTGCGGTTTTCCAGATGAGGGAGGGAGGGAAGCCACAAGCGCATGCCTGCTGCACACCCTCCGTGCGCCTCCTCTCTCACTCAGCCCAGGCCCTGGCTCCTCCCCATCTCTCCATCAATCAGAGCCCCAAACACTTGTCCCTGCTGCTACCCCAACCAGCTGGGATTGCTCCGCTTTCTGAAATCCCATTCTCACAGGGCTTGTTTCTTCAAAGATTTGTGTAGTCCCCCAAACTGGACTAAGGCCTCCTCAGTGCCACTAGCACCACCCAGATAGAGGTTCATGGCTCTGGACTCCGCCTGTATCACTCATGCAGCATCCTCCCCAGCCATCATCATCTCTCACCTGGACTATGGCAGTAGGACTCTGCTTCAGCCAACCCACACCATCTATTTTCCACTCCAAAGCCAGAGCCATCTTTTCAGATATAAATCCACCGTGCACCCACCTCCAACCCCAACTGGGAATCCAAAGCTCTTACCATGGCTCACAAGGGCCCTCTTATGGTCTAGCCACTGACCAAATCTCCAGCCTCCTCTGACTCTCCAAGCTCCGGGCACACCGGCCTACTGTTCCTCAGCTGTTGCATGGGCCTCCTACCACAGGGCCTTGGCACACACTTTTCCTTCCTGGAATCTCTCTCTCTCTCTTTCTCTCTCTCTCTCTCTCTCTCTCTCTCTCTCTCTCTCTCTCTCTCTCACACACACACACACACACACACACACACTCCTTAACTTGGACTCACCCTCCAGTTCTCAGCTCAGTTGTCACCAAAAATGTCTTCCCACACACCTCAGTCTCAGCTGGGTTCTCTGTT
This sequence comes from Eptesicus fuscus, assembly GCF_027574615.1. Taxonomy (NCBI): domain Eukaryota; kingdom Metazoa; phylum Chordata; class Mammalia; order Chiroptera; family Vespertilionidae; genus Eptesicus; species Eptesicus fuscus. The sequence goes on along the minus strand of NC_072489.1, from coordinate 4,204,437 downwards.
CCCTGCTTTTCTCTTCTTAACAGCATGCACCTTGCATGAATTCCAGCTGTACACTCCTCGGTGGGTTTATCTGTGAATGTCTGCCACTCCATTGGACTGTGCACTGTGAGGGCAGGGGCCAGGCACTTGGTGGTCACTCAGTACATATATTTGGAAGGAAGGAAGGAAGAAAGGAAGGAAGGAAGGAAGGAAGGAAGGAAGGAAGGAAGGAAGGAAGGAAGGGAGGAAAAAGGGAGGGAGGGAGGGGGAGGAAGGAAGGAAGGAAGGAAGGAAGGAAGGAAGGAAGGAAGGAAGGAAGGGTCTACCTCTTTGGGGTGATAGATTGTGGGGCTCCTGGACTGAGAGGGGGTACTGGCTGGGCTGAGGGATCTCCCCCCAATGCATAAATTTCGTGCACTGGGCCTCTAGTTTTAAAATAAAATTGACCTTTGCCATTAGGAGGCCCCTTGAGTGTGTGTATACTAGTGTGTGTGTGTGTGTGTGTGTGTGTGTGTGTGTGTGTGTGTGTGTGTCTATTTATTTCAGAAAGGAAGGGAGAAGGAGAGAGAGATAGAGACATCAATGATGAGAGAAAATCATTTATTGTCTGCCTCATGCATGCTTCCTACTAGGGATCAAGCCTGCAACCTAGGCATGTGTCCTGACTGGGAATGGAACCACAACCTCTCAGTTCATGGGTTAATGCTCAACCACTGAGCCACACCAGCCAGGTGAGGTCCCTTCTTTTAGAGGAAATTGTTAGGCTGATGAGCAAAGCTATGGCAGGGTTAGCTCTCTCCTTTAGCAGGAGTACCTGTGTCTTGTAAGCCTTGGTGATTGTGCAGAGCCTGGACAACACTTTGGAAATGGAGAGAGAAAGTCCTTTGACTTTCTTTTATGAATGATAGAGAGTACTTCCAATGGCCTTACTCTCATAACTGTACTATGATGAGGCATCATGTTCCCATCTCAACAGATGTGGAAGGAGAATCATGGGTGCCCTGCCAACAAGTGGTGGAATTCATATTCATGTCTTTCTTACTCTGAGGCCCCTGACCTCTCTGCCTCATCCAGCACAGGGATTCATGATAGCCATAAACCACTGTGCACTGCCCCCATGTATCTCCTAGGAGCCATGGATTCCGAGTAATAAGAAGCAGTGATATTTTTAAGAAGATGCCCAACACAGATGAACACAGAGATTAGATATAGATAACTGTTGAAATATTTAAGGTTGAATTATTAATATGTAGTGGAAAACTAAGCAAATGAAAAAACAAGGCAATTATGAACTCCAGGAAAAGCAAAAAGTGATGCATGAAAGGAAAAATTACTACAGTTCACAACATAGCTCAACTGGGACCAGCAATTACATAGTACTAATAATACGAATTCTGTGTATTGACCAAACCAAATTTGTAATAGAACTATATTGGGAGGCTGGGGTAGGTGCTTGTGTGTGGTGGGGAAAGGGGAGTGAAAGCAATAAAATCCTCACCTTCCATAATGAAAAGTTAACAGATGATTCTTAAAAGAGAAAATCAAGAAGAAATGTGGCATAAAAGTGAGCTGTGGCCCACAGATCAATGGAACAGAACAGAGAGCCCAGAAATAAACCCATGCAGTTAATTTATGACAACAGAGCCAGCAATATACAATGAGGAAAGGATAAATAGTGTTGGGAAAACTGGACAGCCACATGCAAGAGTGTGAAGCTGGATGCCTATCTTATCCCACGCACAAAAATCAACTCAAATGATGAAAGATGTGAATGTAAGACCTGAAATCCTAGAAGAAAACATAGGGGATAAGCTCCTCGGCCTCAGTCTTAGCAATGATTTTTTGGATTTGACCAGAAGCAAAAGCAACAGAAGCAAAAATAAACAAGTGGGACTACTTCAAACTAAAAACCTGCTCAGCGAAGGAGATCATCAACAAAATGAAAAGATAACCTACAGAGAACATATTTGCAAAGCATAGATTTGATAGGGGGTTAATATCCAAAATCTATAAAGAACTTCTACAATTCAATAACCCCCTCAAAAAATCCAATTTAAAAATGGACTGAAGAACTGAATAGACATTTTTTTCAAAGAAAAAATACAGCCCTAACCAGTTTGGCTCAGTAGATAGAGCATCGGCCTGTGGACTGTAGGGTCCCAGGTTCGATTCCGGTCAAGGGCATGTACCTTGGTTGCAGGCACATCCCCAGTAGGGGGTGTGCAAGAGGCAGCTGATCAATGTTTCTCTCTCATCGATGTTTCTAACTCTCTATCCCTCTCCCTTCCTCTCTGTAAAAATTCAATAAAATATATATATAAAAAAGAATTATATGCTGTATTTTTACAATAAAATAAACTAGAAAATATAAAATGTTATTAAAAAATCGTAAGTAAGAGAATACATTTACAGTACTATACATATTTATTGAAAAAATCTGCATATAACTGGACCCATGCAGTTCAAGCCTGTGTTGTTCAAGGGTCTACTGTATACATATTACATAACATATATTTTTATATGTACAATGGAATATTATTCAACCATGAGGAAGAAGGAAGTCCTGCCATTTGTGGCCACATGGGTGGACCTTGGGGCATTGTGCTGAGTGAACGAGGCCAGACAGAGAGACAAGTACTGCAGAGCATCCTCGCATGTGGGATCTAAAAAGAAAAGGCCAACTCACAGAGACTGTGCGGAAACGGGGCCGCCCCGGGCTGGGGTGGAGGACAGGAAGAGGCTGGTGTGAGGGTCCATGTTGTCAGCTGTAAGATGAATGAGGTCTGAGGCTCACATGGAGTACGCATGGTGACTATAGGGATAACACGGTATGGATCGTTGAACTTGGCTAAGAGAGCAGAACTTAAATGTTCACACCAAAAAAAAAGATAAATATGTGAAGATAATGGAATGATGGATGTGTTAATTAGTTAAGTGGAGGAATCAAAAAGAAAAAAAGATTAAGTAAATACTGTTTAGAAATGTAGAGATAAATACCAAAGGAACCAACTAAAATGGTTGGAAGTGGCTGCTTCTGGGGGTGGGGAATTAAGGGGTAGAAGGACAGGAGACTGCAGGTGTCACCCCAAGGCTTGAGATGTGGTGGGCGGGGGGCGGGGGTGGGGGGCGCTAGTCTAGAGGTCATGTGACCTCACGCCAGTTCAAACGGGAGGGCTGTTCAGGGGAAGTTTCTGCTCTAAGGGCGCCCTGAGTTCACAGACCTTTAATTGCTTGGCTCTGAGTGGCGGACCTCGGGGTGTGCCCGTGCTGCCCGCCCGGTACTCCTGGCTCCCTAAGTCCTGAGGGAGGGACAGCAAAGGGAGGTGCTTACTTTGGTGGAATAGCGTCTGGCTGTGCCTGAAATGCAGAGAGCAGGGCTCGGAGAGCGGTCAGCGAGGCCTGCCAAGGCGGCGGTCCCTGAGAACAGGTCACGGAGGGGGAGCCAGGGCCTGGGCCGGAGCGCAGCCAGGGACTGGAGGTCTGACAGGCAGGAGCCTGTGGTGCAGGAGGGCCAGGGAGACTCACCCAGGGGTCCCCTCGGCCAGGCCAGGCCCTGGCGCTGCTCTCAGAGCTGCCACCTTCCCCGAGGGCTGCAGCCTCCCTCCTGGACGCCGTCCACCACTGGCCAGCCTTCCACCTCACAGCGCTCTCTCCTTTCTCCCTTCCAGAAGTTTGCTCAGGACCGAAATGACACTGCAGATGCCCTCAGATGAGCAAAGTGACTAGGATAAGTCCCAGGGACCTGGTCATAGGAATAATTCCTGCTTTGGGTGTCTGTGAACAGCCGTGGCCTCAAAGAACATTGCAGCCTGATTTTTTCAATACCACTTATCCTAGCATTTTCATTGTTCACTCCTAATATTTTTCCTTTTTTTTCTTTTATTAGTCTTTACCGAAGGATATTTATTCCACTGATTTTTTTAGAGAGAGTGGAAAGGATGGATGGATGTGGAGAGAGAGAGAGAGAAAAAGAAAAAAGAGAAGAGAGAGAGAGAGAGAGAGATTGGTTGCCTACGCCCTGACTGGGCCGGGGATCGAACCTGCAACCCGGGTACATGCCCTTGACCGGGAATTGAACCCATGATCCTTGGTGAGAGGGCCAAGGCTCCAACCACTGAGCACACCAGCCGGGGCTCCTACTTTTTAATTGCGGCATAATTTACACAGTGAAGCGCACAGGTCACAGGTGCACAGATGGATCAAGAGGAGTGTTTCCTCCAACCCAGACGCTCCCTGCGTCTCTCCCAGTCCCTCCTCGCAACCGACGCCCTCTCCTGACCGTCACCATGGAGCGCTGTGCGCCTGTTCTTAAACTTCATGTAAATGGAATAATCACAAGTGGGGACTCTCCTTCTAACGTTCTTCAGGGAAGGGAGGACCGTGGGAAGAGCGCTGGGAGTGGAGGCAGCATCAGGAAGACGCTCCAGTCACACTCCTAACAGGACTGGGAGCACTCAGCACAGTGCTCTGAGGTGTGAGAAGCTCCCCACCCACACCCACACCCCGCAGCCCAGCTATGTCCGGAGGCCAGGGGGCCGGGCGGTGTCACCGAGCAAAGTGGGCCCCGTGCTGCGGGATGTCTGTAGGAGCCATGCTGCGGGGTGTCTGCTGGGAGCCATGCTGGGGTGTCTGCTGGGAGCCATGCTGCGGGTGTCTGTAGGAGCCATGCTGTGGGGTGTCTGTAGGAGCCAAGCTGGGGTGTCTGTAGGAGCCATGCTGGGGTGTCTGTAGGAGCCGTGCTGGGGTGTCTGCTGGGAGCCATGCTGCGGGTGTCTGTAGGAGCCATGCTGGGGTGTCTGTAGGAGCCAAGCTGGGGTGTCTGTAGGAGCCATGCTGGGGTGTCTGTAGGAGCCAGGCTGGGGTGTCTGTAGGAGCCATGCTGTGGGGTGTCTGTAGGAGCCATGCTGCGGGGTGTCTGTAGGAGCCATGCTGGCGTGTCTGTAGGAGCCATGCTGGGGTGTCTGTAGGAGCCAGGCTGCGGGGTGTCTGTAGGAGCCATGCTGGGGTGTCTGTAGTAGCCATGATGGGGTGTCTGTAGGAGCCATGATGGGGTGTCTGTAGGAGCCATGCTGGGGTGTCTGTAGGAGCCATGCTGGGGTGTCTGTAGGAGCCATGCTGGGGTGTCTGTAGGAGCCATGCTGCGGGGTGTCTGTAGGAGCCATGCTGGGGTGTCTGTAGCAGCCATGCTGGGGTGTCTGTAGGAGCCGTGCTGGGGTGTCTGTAGCAGCCATGCTGGGGTGTCTGTAGGAGCCATGCTGGGGTGTCTGTAGCAGCCATGCTGGGGTGTCTGTAGGAGCCGTGCTGGGGTGTCTGCTAGGAGCCATGCTGCGGGGGTCTGCTTCCTGGCCAGCACCTCTCCCACAGGCAGGTGTTCACCCGCTGTCGCCTGGCAGGGGCAGGGACAGAAGGGGGCTCTGCACCCACTCTTGGCTGCTTTGGCTTAGGTTTGTTCATCTGAAAGGCACCCGCCACCCAGCAGGTGTGGGAAAGGCGAGGGGTCAGGATTAAATGGGTGGAGGAGGGTGGGCACCTCAACCAGGGGTGGCTGGAGGGCTGGCATTGGTGCCCAGGTGCGGGGCTCAGGCAGGCCCGGCCCCCTCCGCTGCTGACGCCGAGAACCCAGCGTGGGCCGCTGTGGTGTCGCAGCGCCACATTTCTGACAAAATCAGCAGCTCGAATGCCCCTCCGATGCCTTCTCCCCCGCCATGAGGGTTAGACTCGTTTACTTAATCCCCACGCACTGACCAAGGTTTAACCGGAGCAGAGGCACAGCTCGTGCGTGTGAACTCTGGGCGCCTGCTTCAGAGCAAACACAGCTCATGAAGCAACTCTACTGTGCCCCCCACAGCCCGGGCAGGCCTGGCAAGGCCGACAACGCTGGGCACCCTCGATAATAAAAGCCCTAGCTCGGCACTGGTTCGCCGAACGCGAGACCAGCTCAGCATGTCCATGCCGGTGCCAGGCCGCGTGGCTGTTCCACCCACCTGTTTGCAGGAGTGCTGCCTGCTCCTGCCCTCGTCGCCTCTCCCGGGCCTCGCTGCCACGCTGGGGCCGCCACTGTGATGTCCCGTGACACCTGCCTGTGTACAGTCTCCTCTCATCTCCAAGAGACCAGACCTTACTGAGAAAGAGAGCACCGCCGCCCCATTTTTCAGATGAGGAGACCACGTCCCAGAGAGAACTTACCAGCCGGGGGGACCCGGCCAGGCGGCAGTGCAGGGATTTAAACCCCAGAGGCTCCTAACACGACTGGGTGCTTCCTCCTCATGCACCAGGCCCTGCCAGCATCAGCGGGAAGCCAGCGGGGGAAGCCTGCGACGAGGGCCGAGGCACATGCTCGTGCAGGACGTACTGGGAAACCGGGGGTGGCTGCAATGCAGGACGGCAGTGGGGGGACCAGGGGCATAGTGGGGGGGTCAGCCCACATCAGGTAGGGCGTAAGCAGGGCAGTAACACAGTGGCATGGCTGGACGGGCGTTAGAGTCCATGCTGGCTGCAGCACGGGCAGTGCGTGTGCAGGGGTGGCCCTGAGGTCAGGGAGGGTGCGCATCCAGCAGGTGTTGTGGGGGTGGTGCTTCCCACCTGCCACCCGCAGGGGCTTGAGGGGACCCCGGGCTCGTCCTCGGAGCACAAGTGCTGAGAGCCCTCAGCGGCTGCCAGCCGGCTCCCCTGCCCGGGCACTGCGCCTGCCCCCTGACTGCCGTCTGCCTGCTGCTGCCCAGGCCGGGCACCGGGAGGGAAGGAGGGCAGTTTGTGCCCTGGAGAGAGGCGCTGGAACCCAAGACTCCGCCCTCCTCCTGCCTCTTCTCCCAGATCCCCGCCGATGGGAACACGGAGTTGTCCCCGAGGAAGATGCCCGAGTTCACGGCGCCAGCACTCGGACACTCGGGACACAGGAGCGACCACGTCTGGCCAGAGGAGCTCCGGCTGGACTGCCGCCGAACTTACTGGTGGGAAG